>NW_020529048.1:0-196056 GCF_003368295.1 Carassius auratus
TTTGGGAGACTAAAAACGCTGGGGGATGGTGGTAGCCTCCCTGTCTACAACTACACCGGCCCGTTCCCGATCGGCCTGACGGAAAGTACGCATCACTCGTAACTCCCAAACGGTTTGGTCGCAGAGCCACGTGCCTTATGTCATCGGAATCCTTGGCTCGAGCCGAACGAGACGCAGGTCTCAGATTGGCTCGTCGCTCTGACGAAATTTTCGGGTATTTGGATTTTGTCGAAAACCTTCTTTTGCAACCTAGCGCCAGGTATTTGGCCCAGTCCCACCCAAATCAGCACAGAAAGCTTCTCTGGAGTCTGACTGTCAATAATCATCCAAAAAAAGAGGAAATTTCCATTCACCTTGGCGAGGGGACCTCAAAACGTGCTAGGTGGCGTGTCCGAGGTGGCTCGAATGGCTATAACTCCGGGAAGGAGTGAGATCCCTTCACCCAAATCGGCACACCTGTGCAGGGCTCAGTCCCAAGCCAGGTGAAAAGGGGCGCGGCGACAGGCCACTAGGTGGCGCTGTAAGCGACAACAAAATTAATACGAATCGAAAAAAAGGACAAACAAACAACATGGAGACAGATACAGCTAGGCTGCAGTCAGTCCAATCTACTTTCAAAGTAAGGTCTGCGCTATGTTCGAACTAAACTACCCACCAGGGTCTGATTTTTCAAGAGCGTAAGTGACTTTGTTTCACAGGCGCACAACACGTATCTCGCATGTGACAGAACTCCCCATTCTGAAACGGAAATAAAAAAAAAACTGTAAAAACCTCTTCTGCTTTGTTTCACCAACAATTTCAGGGGAGAGCGCGAACGCAGTCCCCCACTACCATAAATTATGCAGTCGAGATTCCCGCATTTGGGGAATTCGCAGGGGTCAGCATGGCCGGAGTGCAATGGACAAGCCTCGCCCTGGGTGAACCGCCTTCTTGATCATGGTGTCTCCCCTGCCAGGTAAGTATGAAGGCCCAGGCGGTCAGCCAGAGGTCTGATTTGCATCTCTACCATTCCTCTCCAACGGTTAGCCCTCCGCCCCCGCTCCAGGAAAGGAAGGACGGGTGCCTTCCGTTACTGGCTGGAAACTGCCAAGCTCATGGCCGCGGTGCTTCCCAACGCCAGTTTTAGATGACTCTCTTTTAAACAAACACACCTGATTCGATGCACCCACCGTCGTCTGTGAAAACTTCAAGACCTCAGGTGGGTGCATCGTTAGTGGAAGAGTCCAAGACCCCAGGAGGACACATCAGGAAAAAGTTTGCAATAAACCACAGCATCTGGCAATGGGCAGCCTCTCATTCCTTGTTCTGCTATTCGACACAAATAAATGGCAATCCCCAAAAAGGGAAAAGCACACCGTTCCTGGAGCGACACTGCAATACCAGGCCGATGCATGGAGTGGACGGAGCAAGCCCCGGCTCCAGCTCCCGTGATCTAAAAATCCATTTAATATGTAGTCCCCGGATGGGGGACGTATCAGATATTAAACTGATAAGAACAGATTTTTTTATTTTTTTTTTTTTATTAAATCCATACACTCATACAAATTTACAAATGAACCACTTGTAACAAAGGCATACACATTTCAGTTTGAACATTCCGAACTCAAAAATAACTTCATATAAAGTGAACAACACATTACTATCAGTGCCTCATAAACAAAACTAGATTTTTGACACCCAATACTTTATCCCACCCCTACCCGAGGGAGTCCCCCCCATACAGCCCTCGTCTCCTCCTCTCCATAAACGACTTATACCCCATTTACCTCTTAACCAAACTTGCCAAAAGTGTTGAAAATAACTTTTGAGGTTCTAAACCAGGCAACTGCTTCCTCAGGCACCTTAGACGCCAGTCCCATAAGATACGCTTCCCTTCTGAGATAGTTACCCATACTACTCTTTTCTGATCCTTCTCTATATTTCCCAACCCTCCTCCATACAACACTAAGTCCCGGGTAATCAGTGGTCCTCCCCATTCTCTCCACCACCCAGTGACTGCTTCCCATAAAGCCATTGCTCCTGGACATGACCACAAGGCGTGCTCAATTGTCTCTTCTCCCCCGCAACCCACTGGGCACAAAGGAGATCTGCCCTGACCATGCCTATATAAACGCTCCCGTACTGGAAGCCTCCCTAATGCTGCCAACCAGTTCACATCCTTACACCTCCCTACCAAATAATCTGGTTGCAAGGACAACCAGTTCACTTCAATTGGAGGCCCTGCCCCTCTAGCTTCCTTAACTGAGCTCTCCTTCAACCTATCATACAGCTTCCTATGATTTAACAACAATGACTCTTCAAGCACCAAGGATTTTCTTTAATAGTGTCTGCCGCCACTTTATAATGTTCAGGTCTATCCAGAGACCAAGACACCCTATTACTCCACCCTGTTAAATGCCTCAAAGGCCAGCCCAACCAAAAGTGAGCCAACACATGTGCTTTATGCCCTGGAGCCTGTACCACTAGGCGAGCTGCAAATGCAATAAACAAAGCCGTAACCTTCCAAGGGAGGCACGGCACCCCTCTGCCTCCCTCAGCCAGAGGACGAAACATCTGCGCCCTTGATACTAGCTCAGTCCTCCCTCTCCAAATAAAAGAAAAAATCAACTTCTCCATTCTCCTCCCCTGCCAAAAAGGTAGGGGAAAAACATAAGCCAGATGATTAATACTGGGCAACACATCTGCCTTCACTACCTGTACTCTACCCCATAATGACAGATCCCTTACACTCCACCGGTTTACTTTAGATTGTAAAGATTCCAACATCCCCTTCCAATTTTGTTGTGCACTATTCACCTTGAAGAAATGAACACCCAAGATTTTCATGCCATCCTGACACAAGGTATACCCTCCTGGAACCACAGTCCTCTTACTCCACCGTCCTACAAACATCACTGAAGATTTACTGACATTTATCTTGGCCCTGTGGCTTCAGAAAAACTATGCAAAATCTCTCCTGTCACTGCAAAATCTTTTTCTGTGGTCAAAAAGACTGTCATATCATCTGCGTAAGCTAACACTTTTGCCCTTATCCCTCCTCCACCTGGCATTACTACACCAGTCAGAGCTGCTGTTAATCGTAGCCGACTAATCAGAGGCTCTAAAGACAGTATATAGCACAAGGGTGACAAAGGACACCCTTGCCTCACACCACCCAACTGTCTCACTGGTTCAGAATAGAACCCGTTAATCCTAATCTGACTGAAAGCTTCACTATACAGAAGCTGGATCCAGGCTCTGAACCCTGGGCCAAATCCAAGCTTCTCCAACACTGACCACAAAAAGAATGGCTAACCCTATCAAAGGCCTTTTCCTGGTCAAGGCTCAGGATTGCCAAAGGAAGCTGCCGTTGCTCAGCCCAACTGATCAAATCCCGGATCAAAACTAAATTGAGGCTGCCTGATCTTCCTGGAACCCCACAAGTTTGATCTGGATGAACCACCAAATCTAACACCCCCTTAAGGCGTAAGCATAAGACTTTCGCCAGAATCTTATAATCTGTAGTAAGTAAAGTTATTGGCCGCCAATTTGCCAAATCCTCCTTACTATTCTTCTTATGCAGGAGGGTCACCAACCCCCTCCTCATAGACATAGGCAATTTCCCCACTTCCAGACTTTCCTGATAGACCTTAATAAGTTCAGGGCCTACTAAAGGCAAGAAGGCTTGATAAAATTCAGCTGGGAGACCATCACCACCTGGAGACGTGCCTCTCTTCAAGGACTTAATTGCTACCTCTACTTCCTTCAAGGTGACCTCCGTCTCTAACCTGCCTGCCTCCTCTTCCTCCAAGGTCCTGTCCAGATCCTCTAGAAACCCCTCCGTTGTTGACTCTCTTATTTCTCTATTCGCGAACAGCTCCTTATAAAAGGCAACTGAAGCCTTGAGCATTCCTTCAACTGAGTAAACCTTACCCTTCTCTGTATTTAAACATTCCATACTGCTACGCTTCTGCCTGCCCTTCACAGTAGAAAAGAAAAACTTTGTAGGCCTTTCATCTAACACACGCTGACATACACCTGACTGCATAACAAACTTCTGTGCTTCCCCTCTATAATGTTCATTCAAAGAGTCCTGCAAGAGTTTGGCTTTCTTCCACCCTTGCACAGTGCTCAATAGACCTTGAGAGCATAAAACTTGCAGTTCTTTAGTCCATTGACGCACTTGATTCCTCTTAGCCTTCTCCAAAGCTAAACCCCATGCCCTGCAAAAAACCTAATCCTCTCCTTCACCCCTTCCCACCAGTCAGAATGTGACTGGTAGAATTCTTTTAAATTGCACCACCCAGCATATAATACCTGGAAAACCTTACAGAAGGTTTGGTCTTTGAGGTATGTAACATTCATCCTCCACTTCCCCCGACCCCTTTGCCCTGCCTCCAACTCTGCCCCAGCCCCAACTAAACAATGATCTGAGCACCACATTGGCTGCCTTGTGTAGCTACTAACTTTAACAGATTTTGACAAAAATATATAATCCAACCGTGATGCCTCCTGCCTACTGTTAAACCATGTATAACCTAAACCCTCCCCTCCAGCTGTCTGACCTGAATCTTGTAATCCAAAACTTTTAATAACCCCTGCCAATTCCCCCCCAGAATTTTTTTCTAGGGACATATTAAAATCCCCTGCCAAGACCACCAGCCGGTTCGTATATAATAACGGAAATATTTTTCCCAAAAAACCTTCCCTCTCCTCTCGCTTACTGGGCACATACACATTTATGAACCGCAAGGCCACACCCCTCCATCTTGCATCCACAAACATCACTCTCCCTGGAACAATCACCCCAGATGTTTCAACTATCACCTCCCAGGAAAAGAATAAAATCCCCACCCCATCCGCCCTCACATTCCCCACTCCCCAAAAGGATGGTCCCCGAGTCCAATCCTTCGAAAAATTCTCCACATCCCTTTCATTCTCCAAGTGACATTCTTGCAAAAACAAAACATCATAATATAAATCTTTAACAGAAAAGAAAACTGCTGTCCGGCGCTCTGCCATTTTCAGCCCTCTTACATTAAATGTTGCCACTCTTAACAGTCCCATTGAAAACCTTTGGACTCTCTCCAAAAGCCCCCATATTGCCCAAAATACTTCCCCAACCTACTTCCCCCTTATTCCTCCCCATTTTCCCCACATTCTCTTCTTCCCCTTCCTCCCTTTACCCTCCTTGAAACCACTTCAGACCATTCCCCGGATTCTGCTATCATTTCTTCCCCTCCCTCTTCCTCTTCAATACTATCCCCCCAACCAGTGCTTGTCCCTCCCTCCTCATTCTCTTTTCCTTCATAGCCCTCCTCATTACAATCTTGACTCACAGAGTCCTCACTAACAGAGTTCTCCAGTTTGCTGTATTTGCATATTTCCCCATTATCAGGGTCACTGGCCTCACTCCAGGCTCTGCGACGGCCAGTCCCAGATGCTGACTCTGCTGCAATCTCCATCTTTGACTCACTATATACTGTCTCTCGTTGATGGGTTGATCCAGTTGCAGGCTCCAAAATGGTCTGCTCCTTATCCACCTCCAACACCCCAGAAAGCACCTCTGTGAAGTCCAGATCTGTCCATCCTGGAGATGGATTAAGCTGCTCCTCTGATCCCACTCCTTTTACCTCCTTTCCATCCAGGGACAAGGTTATCAGATCCCCCACAGTTCCATCCGCTTGTTCCTTCATACCAGCACACTCCTGACTTGATGTACTCATACTTCTCTGATCATTCGCACCTGTCGCTTGTTGAAGATGCCCCTCCCTTTCTGCTGGTAGACTGCTAAGAATGGCATCCAGGTCTGCCTGCAGATCATGACCTTCCTTCAATATGCTCGCATATGACTTGTTTCTTGAAGGACAGGTACGATAAAGATGATCGGCCTTGCCACAAAGGCTACAAAGTTTTGGTGCGGGGCAGGCAGAAGCAACGTGGTCCGCCTTCCCACAAAACCGACAACGCTGTCCTTCACATTCTGTTTTAATGTGTCCTTCTCCACCACATCTCCTGCAATACATGGGCTGCCCAGGGTAGTAGAGAAAGCCCCTGTTAGGCCCAATGGAAATGGACCCAGGTAGGTGAATCAGGCTTCCAGGGACTGCGGAGTCCACCTTGAGCTTCACAAAAAACCGCCTCTTTCCAGTCCAAATCCCAAACCGATCCCTCACACGCTCACCTCCTTTCACAGCCTCGCAGTGCCTCTCAAGAAAAGTCATTACCTCCACATCCTCAACAAAAGGATTATATAGATGGATTGTGAGAGGTAAGTAATCCTGTGCAAACAGAGGGTGCAAACTCAGTCCTTCCAACAACTTGTGCTTTTTATGCCCCCAAGACTCAAAAAAACTCACACAGTCCGTTAAATTGAAGAAGGTCAGATCCATAAATCCCATTGCGGTGAAATCCTGAAGACAGAACACTGATGAAGCTGCTACGTTGAAGACTCCTTTCAAGACATCCACGACCACAAATTCCCTCCTGAAGTTTTCCTTCACAGACCGGACAGCATTCTGTAGCACTTGAATCCGTACAGTATTCTTTAACCGCGCCATCATGGCCGGCAAAGCACCATCTCCCCTCGACGTAGCCATCGCCGCTACACTTGATCTTAGCCAAAAGGCCGAGAAGCGATGCTGCTAAGACGCAGCAGGGAGGAAGCCGGACACGGCGATGCCCATCTCGGCTTTGGTAAGTTTTGGGAGACCTAAAAACGCTGGGGGATGGTGGTAGCCTCCCCTGTCTACAACGTCACCGGGCCTCGTCCCGATCGGCCTGACGGAAAGTACGGCATCGCTCGTAACTCCCAAACGGTTGGTCGCAGAGCCACGTGCCTTATGTCATCGGAATCCTTGGCTCGAGCCGAACGAGACGCAGGTCTCAGATTGGCTCGTCGCTCTGACGAAATTTTCGGGTATTTTGGATTTTGTCGAAAACCTTCTTTTGCAACCTAGCGCCAGGTATTTGGCCCAGTCCCACCCAAATCAGCACAGAAAGCTTCTCTGGAGTCTGACTGTCAATAATCATCCAAAAAAAGAGGAAATTTCCATTCACCTTGGCGAGGGGACCTCAAAACGTGCTAAGGTGGCGTGTCCGAGGTGGCTCGAATGGCTATAACTCCGGGAAGGAGTGAGATCCCTTCACCCAAATCGGCACACCTGTGCAGGGGCTCAGTCCGAGGCCAGGTGAAAAGGGGCGCGGCGACAGGCCAGTAGGTGGCGCCGTAAGCTGAAAAATAGGGAAAATGTAATGTAAAAAGACAATCAAACAAAGATGAAAACACCCGAAACACTGCGGGATGGTAGTACCCTCCCCTGTCTGCAACGTCACCAGGCCTTGTCCCGATCGGCCTGACGGTGGAACTGCAGCGATGGAAAGTACGGCATCGCTCGTAACTCCCAAACGGTTGGTCGCAGAGCCACGTGCCTTATGTCATCGGAATCCTTGGCTCGAGCCGAACGAGACGCAGGTCTCAGATTGGCTTGTCACTCCGATGAAATTTTCAGGTATTTTGGATTTTGTCGAAAACCTTCTTTTGCAACCTAGCGCCAGGTATTTGGCCCAGTCCCACCCAAATCAGCACAGAAAGCTTCTCTGGAGTCTGACTGTCAATAATCATCCAAAAAAAGAGGAAATTTCCATTCACCTTGGCGAGGGGACCTCAAAACGTGCTAAGGTGGCGTGTCCGAGGTGGCTCGAATGGCTATAACTCCGGGAAGGAGTGAGATCCCTTCACCCAAATCGGCACACCTGTGCAGGGGCTCAGTCCGAGGCCAGGTGAAAAAGGGCGCGGCGACAGGCCACTAGGTGTCGCTGTAGGCGACAACAAAATTAATACGAATCGAAAAAAAGGACAACCAAACAACACGGAGACAGTTACAGCTAGGCTGCAGTCAGTCCAATCTACTTTCAAAGTAAGGTCTGCGCTATGTTCGAACTAAACTACCCACCAGGGTCCGATTTTTCAAGAGCGTAAGTGACTTTGTTTTACAGGCGCACAACACATATCTCGCATGTGACTGAACTCCCCATTCTGAAACGAAAATAAATAAAAAACTGTAAAAACCTCTTCTGCTTTGTTTCACCAACAATTTCGGGGGAGAGCGCGAACGCAGTCCCCCACTACCATAAATTATGCAGTCGAGATTCTCGCATTTGGGGAATTCGCAGGGGTCAGCATGGCTGGAGTGCAATGGACAAGCCTCGCCCTGGGTGAACCGCCTTCTTGATCATGGTGTCTCCCCTGCCAGGTAAGTATGAAGGCCCAGGCGGTCAGCCAGAGGTCTGATTTGCATCTCTACCATCCTCACCAACGGTTAGCCCTCCGCCCCCCCTCCAGGAGAGGAAGGACGGGTGCCTTCCATTACTGGCCTGGAAACTGCCAAGCTCATGGGCCGGTGCTTCCCAACGCCAGTTTTAGATGACTCTCTTTAAACAAACACACCTGATTCGATGCATCACCTCGTCTGTGAAAGACTTCAAGACCTCAGGTGGGTGCATCGTTAGTGGAAGAGTCCAAGACCCCAGGAGGACACATCGGGAAAAAAGTTTGCAATAAACCACAGCATCTGCAACGGCAGCTCTCATTCCTTGTTCTGCTATTCGACCCAAAAACGGCAATCCCCAAAAAGGGAAAGCACACCGTTCCTGGAGACACTGCAATACCAGGCCGATGCATGGAGTGGACGGAGCAAGCCCCGGCTCCAGCTCCGTGATCTAAAAATCCATTTAATATTTAGTCCCCGGATGAGGGACGTATCAGATATTAAACTGATAAGAACAGATTTTTTTTTCTTTTGAAAAATTTTATTGTCACAATACATTTTGGTTACATGCAGACATTTGTTTTGTTAAAACACATTATACAATGGTTGTTGTTTTTTTGTTGTTGTTGTTTAAAGCACAGGATAATTTTTAAATTAATACACAAATAAAAACATTTTGTATTGAGTGTGTTTTTTTGTTGTTGTTGTGTGTCTGTGGTGCTAGAGAAAATAAAAAATAAAAAACAGTGTTATTAAAATCAAAAGACAGGTTTAAAAACTTTCTCTTCTGTTGTGCAAAAACGGGTATGTCCTTTAAAGAAAAGAGATTCAACCATCAGCTCAGTTCCTCAAAACCAGTCCCAGAGACCTGACCCTTCTGGGCCCAGAGGAGATCCTCTTAAACCGAGGCACCGCTGTCCCACTTCAGGTGTTTGGGGGCATCTACGGGCAGTCAGGGCTCGTGGCTATGGGGACCTTTCCCGTGTAGCTCTGACCCTCCACATCCGAATGGCGACATGCGGTGTACTCGTGCAGCCTTGATTTGGCTAGCTGGATGGTGGCGTGCAGGGACCCCTGCATGCGCTTCCCTACCAGTAGGTTTCTGGAGGTCCATATGGCGTCTTTGATGCAGAGGATGGTAAGCCATAGCTTAGGGGGTGTTTTTGCTGGCATTTGTTTTTGGCTCACCCCTCCTCTCCCCATTGGGTAGTCTGGGACCCCCCCTACTGGTAGGTACGGGAATTGCTGGGGGCCAGCTGTCGCCCACAGGTCCCTCACAGCGCTGCACTCCCATAAGGCGTGCCTCACGGTCTCGGGGGCGCCACATCCGGACCGCGGGCAGGTGGGGTTCTTTGACATGCCTCGGGAGTGCATCACGGCCCTGACCGGGAGGATCTCATGGGCAACCATCCAAGCCAGGTCTCGGTGTCGGTTGTGAAGAGCTGAGTGGGATACATTCCGCCAAACGTTTTGGGCTTCACCTAGAGTGAGCCCGCGTACTGGACACACTTGTTCCCGTTCCTGCACAAGAGAGAGTATAGAGCGATGATTGGTTAAAACAGTCACACTTTCTTTTTCCAAATTAAATTTCTTTAAAAATTTCTTTATGTGTGTGTATGCTGGGGGTTGGTCAAAGGCAACTGGCATTGTCAAGTCTGTCTGTACAATGTTTTGGGTTCTTAAGTAGGACCCCATCCAAAACCGGGTCATGGCTCCTGTTTTGTCTTGTTTGGATGGGGTTCGGGCATATTTTATATGTAGTGCAGTATAAAAAGCTCCTAAAAACAAGTAGGGGTCTGGCACTCCTTTTCCTCCATTTTGGGGTGCTTTCTTCATGGTTGCTCTTTTGAGTCGCTCCCACTTAGACCCCCATAGAAAATAAAACATTGCACGTTCCAGAGATACAAGAAAGAGTCTGGGGGGAAAGAAAACAGAACACAGCAATAAAAACAGGGGTAAAATCACAGCTTTTATGATTAAAACCTTTCCTTCAAATGTCAAACGTCTCAGTCCTCAGAAACCTAGTTTTTTCCGCACTTTAACCATCACTTCATGCCAATTTCCACTCCCTCCCCCGTCTCTGTCAAACTTAATGCCCAGTATTTTTAACTCTGTCCTTTTAAAAGTAGTGTCCAGTCCAGCGAGCTCACTAGGTTTCCAGGGACCGTAAAACTGTGCTTGTGTTTTATCTCGGTTCAGTCTGGCTCCCGATGCTTTCCCAAACCAGTCTGTCAGGTCCATAGTCCTCTGTGTTGATAAAATGTCAGTACATAAAAGGTTGACATCATCCATATATAAAACAGTCTTTGCAGTCAGTCCTCCAGTCCCGGGTATAGTCAGTCCACTGATCCATGTATCCCTTCTCAATACCTGTGCTAGGGGTTCAATGCAAGCCACATACAGGAGAGGAGATAACGGACAGCCCTGACGGACGCCGCTGCATATATTTATCGCTTTTGAGAGATTCCCGTTAACTAGGATTTTGCTGGTTATGTCTTTATACAGCAATCCCACCCAAGCTAAAAACCTCCTGGGAAACCCCATTTTTTCCAAAACTTGAAACAAGTAGTGGTGCGAGACTCGGTCGAATGCTTTTTCAAAGTCTAAATTTAAAACTATCAGCCGAATATTTCTGTCTCTCGCATAACAGATGGCGTCTCTTATCAGTACGAGGCTGTCTGTGATCTTTCTCCCAGGGACGGCGCAGGCTTGATCCGGGTGGATCAGATCTGCTAAAACTGTTGACATTCGTGTTGTTAAAAGTTTACTAAAAAGTTTACAATCAAAGTTTAAAAGGGTTATAGGACGCCAGTTTTTTAAATCTGTCTTGTCATCTTTTTTGTGTAGTAGGGTCATTATTCTTATCCTAAAACTGTCAGGGAGCTGGTCGATCTTGTCAAAGTCATTAAAAACAGCCAGTAAGTCTTGTCTTAAAATGTCCCAAAAGGTCAAATAAAATTCAAGAGGGAGTCCATCAACTCCAGGAGTTTTCCCTTTTTTGAATTTTTGAATACTTTTGTCTATCTCAGAAATGTTAAAATCCTTTGTCAGACTGGTATTTCCATTTATTGTTTTCTCTATGCTTGTTAAAATTTCGCTCAAAATGCTGTTGTCACTTGCCTTTTCTTCATAGAGTTCTTCATAAAAGCTTTCTATTACTGATAAAATATCCTTTGTGTCTGTCATTGTTTCTCCTTCTTTATTTCTTAATTTAAATATTGCTCTACCTCCATCAATAACTTTCTTAAAAAAGTATCTGCTGCATTTCTCGCCTTCCTCTATTTCCCTTTCTTTGCTCCTGAAGAGAACACCTCTACTTTTAACCTCCGCTAATTCTGACATGTCTTTCTTAACTTCCTTAATTTCTTCGTTAAAATCAAAACCCTGGCTAAGAAGATAAAAGTAACGTTGTAGCCTCTTTTGCAGTCCCACCATTCGTCTTTTTCCTTTTAATTTTTTCTTTTTCCCTGCCCATCTAAAAAAAGTCTTGGTCTTTGCCTTTACCATCTCCCACCACTGTGCTCGTGAATCGTAAAAGTCTTGTAAAGTCTGCCATTGGCTGTACTGCTCCCTGTAGTATGTTGTGATCTCTGGGTCTTCCAGCAGGGAGCAGTTCAGTTTCCATATCCCTCCACCTGTCGTCACACCTGTGGGAAAAGAAAGGGTGCAAGAAAGCATAGTGTGATCTGAAAAGAAAACGGGCATTAGTTTAGCATCCACTGGTGTAAGGTCTCGCGTAAAGATATAGTCTATGCGGGAGGCTTTAGTGCCATCACCACTAAACCAGGTGAATCCTTTTTCCCCAGGATGCATGGTTCTAAAACAGTCAGTCAATTTAAAATCCTTTATAATGTTCTGTAGTAAAATTGACGTTTTATCCATTTTAAAATCCTCTCTCTCCCCTTTTCTATCATTTTTACTTATAATGCAATTAAAATCCCCTGCTAAAATAAATGGGGTCTTTCCTAAAAGGTGGGACTGCACGTCTTCTAAAAGGTCGTTCCTTTCATTTTTATCTGTAAAAGCATACATATTTAAAATATTAAAATCATGTCCTAAGAAGGACAGATTTATTAAAAGAGCTCTCCCATCTCTCACCACTGTGCTACCCTTCACCAAGAGCTGAGGATTTTTTATTAAAATGGCTACTCCATCGGCTCTGTTAAAATTTGATCCACTCCACACAGATACATGGGGCCATTGTTCTTCCCATCTCCTATAATTGGACATAAAAGGTAAAGCACATTCTTGTAAAAGCAGGATATCGCTATTTTGGGTTTGTAAAAAAGATAAAACCATTTGAGCTCTCAACTGTGACCTCACACTTCTTACATTTAAGGTGGAGAGTGTGAGTGTCATGATAAAAACAGTTAAAAATGATAAATACAACATTTTAGAAGACATAAATAACTAAAATTTCAATTAAAAAAGATATCTGTATCTTGTGAAATCAGCTCTTCTTCTTTTCCCCTATTTGGGGAATCCGGAGATTGAAGCTGTTTCCCCCTTGAGCTAGCCCTAGGGGTTGATGTTTGGAGTTCTATTGACAAGAAAGATATTTCGTTTGGGGAACTGAGTGGGAAAAGCCGGTTCAGATCCCCTGATGAGAAGGAATCTGATCGCAATCCCACTCTATCTCTTTTCTCATTCTTCTCCTCAATGGGAGATCGGGCAATCCTTTTTTTCCCTCTCAATATAACTCCTGGAAGATCATTACTTACCTCTATCTCTTGTTTCTCCTCCACTACCTTTTCCTGTTCTTGTTCACTATCCTCCTCCTTGCTCTGTTCATTTGACTCCGTTTCTTTCTCTATTAGGGATTGGTGGAGTTCCATCTCCTCATTTCCGTCTGCTCCAATAGTGTGGTTTGGCGGGAAATTTGAAGTTTGCTCCGCCCCCCCTCTCTCCTTACCTCTGTTATCCATTTTCTCTCCACCAACCCCAGGGTTTGGCGGGAGATTTGAATTTAGCTCCACCTCCTCATTGGCCTGTTGTACTCGCTCCTCAACCGCCATTTTGTCTGATTTAACCTTGTTGGCAAACGATTTGGGGCAATCTCTGTAGAGATGAGACAAGTCTCCACAAAGATTACATTTTCTGCCATTTGGACATTCTTCAAAGGAATGTCCAATTTCTCTACACTTGTTACAAAAGAGTTTCTGGCATGCTTCAACAAGATGCCCAAACTCCCCACATCGCCGGCAGAGTTTGGGCATTCCCTGGTAGTGGATGTAGCCCCTGTTTTCTCCCAGAACTATCATTTGTGGTAAATGCCTCAGACCTTGGAAGCCCTGTGGGTCTTCCCATTGCTTAATGGGGACCCTCCAGGAACAATTCCAAATACCGTCTTCATCATAAACCTTCATAGCCTGGCCCCTTACAGTGCAAAATCTACCCAGCCATGTGCAAATGTCTTCTCCATTCACAGTCTCATTGAACATTCTAACGATAACCATTTTTTGTGTGTTATCAGTTAGTTTCTCAACTTTAAACATGTAAAACTGGGTCTTGTGTGTGTCAAAGCGCTGCCAGAACTCATTTAACAGTGCTGCATTTTTAAAACTCACATCGAAGCCTTTGTTAAAAGGCAGGGTTAGAATGCAATTTAAATCAGCAGGATTAAAACCTAGAAGTTTTTGCAAAATACCCGAAAATTTCGTCAGAGCGACAAGCCAATCTGAAACAACCAAACAACACGGAGACAGTTACAGCTAGGCTGCAGTCAGTCCAATCTACTTTCAAAGTAAGGTCTGCGCTATGTTCGAACTAAACTACCTACCAGGGTCTGATTTTTCAAGAGCGTAAGTGACTTTGTTTTACAGGCGCACAACACATATCTCACATGTGACTGAACTCCCCATTCTGAAACGAAAATAAATAAAAAACTGTAAAAACCTCTTCTGCTTTGTTTCACCAACAATTTCGGGGGAGAGCGCGAACGCAGTCCCCCAGTACCATAAATTATGCAGTCGAGATTCCCGCATTTGGGGAATTCGAAGTGGTCAGCATGGCCGGAGTGCAATGGACAAGCCTCGCCCTGGGTGAACCGCCTTCTTGATCATGGTGTCTCCCCTGCCAGGTAAGTATGAAGGCCCAGGCGGTCAGCCAGAGGTCTGATTTGCATCTCTACCATCCTCACCAACGGTTAGCCCTCCGCCCCCCCTCCAGGAGAGGAAGGACGGGTGCCTTCCGTTACTGGCCTGGAAACTGACAAGCTCATGGGCCGGTGCTTCCCAACGCCAGTTTTAGATGACTCTCTTTAAACAAACACACCTGATTCGATGCATCACCTCGTCTGTGAAAGACTTCAAGACCTCAGGTGGGTGCATCGTTAGTGGAAGAGTCCAAGACCCCAGGAGGACACATCAGGAAAAAAGTTTGCAATAAACCACAGCATCTGCAACGGCAGCTCTCATTCCTTGTTCTGCTATTCGACCCAATAAACGGCAATCCCCAAAAAGGAAAGCACACCGTTCCTGGAGACACTGCAATACCAGGCCGATGCATGGAGTGGACGGAGCAAGCCCCGGCTCCAGCTCCGTGATCTAAAAATACATTTAATATGTAGTCCCCTGATGGGGGACGTATCAGATATTAAACTGATAAGAACAGATTTTTTTTCTTTTGACTGGTTTTATTGATATTTAATCAAAAGTGGTACAACAGTACGTCAAGTAATAGATAAAATACAACATATATGTTCACATGCAGGTATGAGTAATAAAATAAAATAAAATAAAAAATTAAAAAACAATCGTTCCAATGACGGTTAACACACCACTAAAATCCTGGATCTCCAAGACATGCCTTATGTTAAGATACAGACAAAATACTTAAAATGACCATAAGAGAAAAAAAAAAAAAAAAGGGGGTTATAAAGGTTACACATTGTTGAATTGTTCTTTTACATACATTTTTATTTTCCTTTAAAGTGCTTTCAGTGTGTTTTAAAAGCCAAAATAAAACTATGTAAAAAAAAAAAAAAAAAAAAAAGGGTTCTCTATTGTGCTTGATCGGGGAGGTAATCTTTCAATTTGGGCCTCTCCCTCTCTTCGATCCCGGGCAATCAGACCCAACTTCAGTGACCTAGAGGAGACCCGTACCCTCTGGCCCGCTGCTCCCGTAGCCGGAAGTGGTGAAGGTACATCTACGGGCAACCAGGGTCTGTGGTAGCCGGGACTCTCTCTGTGGCAACCCCGGCCCCCGCTCTGAATGATTGGGCGCGGTGCCCCTGCAGCATGTTCTCCACCATCCTTACAGTGGCTTGGAGGGGCACCATCACCCGTTTCCCCACCAGCAGGTTTCTGGCAGTCCAGATTGCATGCTTTATAGCATTCAGGGTGAACCAGAATGTTGTGAACTGTTTTGATTTTAAATCCTTTATCCTCCGGCCCACCCCTAGGACGGCGAGATTATAGTCCATCTGGACCCCACCCGCTGGCAGGCATGGGAAAACCAGGGGGCCGGTCGCGGTCCACCGGTCCCGTGCAGCACCGCACTCCCAGAGGACGTGCCGCACGGTCTCTTCCTGATTACACCCGAGCCGTGGGCACTTTGCGTTGGCGGCCATGCCGCGGGAGTGCATAACCGCCCTGGTTGGTAGGATCTCATGGGCCACCATCCACATCAGGTCTTTTTGCCGGTTCCAAAGAGCGGGGTGGGCTGCGTTTCTCCACACTGTTTTGGATTCGCTCTCAGTTAGCCCTGGAACTGGGCACAACAATAAAAACAGAGGTAAAATCACAGCTTTAAAAACTAAAATCTTTCCCTCCATCGTCAAAGTCCTTTGTCCCCACAAACCCAGTCGCTGTCTTACTTTCCCTAAAGCATTGGTCCAATTACCTTGTCCACCCCCCTCCCTATCAAATTTTATGCCTAGAATTTTTATATTATCATTTCTTAGAGTCACTTCAAGTCCATCCACGTCTATGTCGCCCCACTGTCCGAAGAGCTGGGCCTCTGACTTGTTTCTGTTTAATTTGGAGCCAGAGGCCCGTCCATAAGAATCTGTAAGTTCCAAAGTTCTTCGGACAGATAAAAAGTCAGTCGTTAAAATTGTCACATCGTCCATGTATAAAACACATTTTGCTATCAAACCTCCTGGTAGCTTAAATCCTGCTATCCGTTGGTCCCTTCTCAAAAGCTGTGCCAGTGGCTCAATGCATGCCACATACAAGAGCAGGGATAACGGGCACCCTTGACGGACGCCGCTGTGAATGTTAACAGCTTTTGTTAAATGCCCATTTACAAGAATTTTGCTGGTTATATCATTATACAGCAATCCCACCCATGCTAAAATCCTCCCTGGGAAGCCCACACTGTAAAAAACAACCTATAGAATCTACTCAATAAAATTGAGGTAACAATTTGCACTCACTTCGTTTGGGTAGATTCTATCTTATATATTTGAGTAAAGTATACTTAAATTTAACAGCTATGGCAGACTAAAAGAGATTAGGTAAGGTCTACCTAATATTTCTCATTACATCAAATAACTGATTACTTATAAAAAATTTAGTAATATTAACCCTATTGTAAGTAAGCAACAGTGAATCTACTAAATTATTTGTAATAATGATTAGCCAATAGGAAAAATTACATATTACTTATTCAGGGAAGGTAGAATTTATATAAAAATGGTCAGACGCAGGAGATTGCATCAATTGCTTATTTTATTGATCAAATAACATTTTGTATTTTTAAACATTTAAAACTATATTACATAAAGTACAAATTAGCCCCTTACAATAAATTTCAAGTGAAATACAAAATCATAATGTGACAAAGCTTTTTTGAATATATTACATTCAAAAATAAGATGAAAAAACATACATTAGAGGCAAAACTCCTAAATACTGTTTCTTCACGTAACCATTTCAAACTATATGCGTTTAGATTTAATGTGTGGCTACAATACTTGCAACTCTAGAAAATAAAAGGAGACTGAAATGCTCTCATTTACCTCAAAAGATTAGCATTCTACATCGATACAAACATTTAAACTTCATTTAAAACTAATTAAGTGCAAAAAATGCTCTTACATTCAATTTTAAGTGACATACAACTTCATTTTACATAAAACTCATTACATTTAACTTTTTGAACAATTACTATTTAAAAGTAAAACAATACATTTTAAGTTACATTAAACTTCAAATATAACTCACATTACATATAACGTGCTACTTCTTGAACATTTACCATTTGCAAATAAAACAGTTTACATTGAGGCTGAACTTACAGTACAAACAGCTCATTCCATTAGTTTACACTTGAGGCTTTGGACCTTCTTCAGCAGTTTTGCTCCGTCAAGTTTCAAAAAAAAGTTTCTGGAAGACTTCAAAGGTGTACTTCATTTTTTTTGGATATTCAAGGTTGAGGGCATATATCAATCCCATCAACAGTATGCACGCTGTGGTTCTGTTTCCACAACCATTCAGCACTTTGATGCCCTCGATTACAACACACACATCTGCTGGGTCCTCCTCAACTGCGGGATTGTGAATAACCACCAACTTCATTATTTCATTTGTGTGGCCTTCAAGTTCATCCTCCTGTTGAAAAAAAAAAGGTTTTATGTTAGTTCAAGCAAATTAGCATGTTTGATTACAGTCGTTTTCTTGGTTAATGCCAATTGTTTGCTCACACGCAGGATTTCTGTATTAATCAGCACTTAAATAAAAATGAGTAACAAAAATCAAAACCCAAATTCTTCACCTGAGTATCCCATAATGACACAATTATTAATTAAACAATGTTTGCAGCATCCAATTTAGACAAACTAAAGCTGAAGCATGCTTGCTTGACACGTTACACCTAATGAAGTTAATTTTCTTGTCTCACAGCATGTTTGAGCCTCTGTAAAAAAACAATGAGGTTTGTTCTTGTGTGTCAAGCAAGTAAGTTTGAACTTTAAGTTTGTTGATCAATGTGTATATGAGATTAAAAGTCTACATTAAATTTATGCATCTAAATATGTGAGTAAAAATCAATGTCAAGTATTTTCATTATGATTGTTTTTTTAATGATCTGAGCTAATCATGTGATTATAAGTTCTATGTTAAGCAAGTTTACATGATCTTTGACCTGAGCATCCTTAGGCCGGCGACACACTGTTTGCGTGGTGTGTCTGTTTTAATTCAGCTCCCATGTTAACAGGTTAGAGCTTGCAGAGTGCCTGCGTGAGACGCGCGTCGCGCAGAAAACGCGTGCATGCTAGAAATAGAACCGACGCCTATTTTTCACGCGACGCACGCGTGTTGGAAGCGTTTCCAGGCAAAATATAATAGGAAAACATGTTAATGTCATTTTGTATACAAAAACATATTAATTCATGACACTTTGATGTTTGAAAGTGTATAGGTTGACAAATTCAGATATAAATGTAACTAAAAAAAATAATAAATAATTATCGATTTTCAAATATTTCACCTGTCAAACATAGTATATTTTGCCATCAATACTGTTGACGGTGTCCTTTATCAGTAGGCGTAGGTGTAGGTGTGTAAAAAAAAGTTGATATTGTTGTCATGAAGACAAGATCCTGGTCTGTTAGCGGTCTCCCTCTATGCCGCGGGCCAGGCACGCTACTGGTGTAAAGACACAGAAAACGCGAGGCAGCCACCATGCTCCTGACACGCAGCAGAGACGCCACGCAGCCAGTGTGTCATGGCCTTAGTCTGCATTTTCTGAACATTTCATATGTGACAAAATATTTCTATCACAATAGGTAAATAAATACATACACAAATATATTTTTAAATGCACTACTGACTATTTATCAATGGCTAGGTATTGTGTTGGTTTATTGGCTAAATCACAGTGATCGATAAGGGAAATGAAACAATGTGTATCCATTTGAATACCTTGAAATTATTAATTATGTAATAACATACCTGACAGTCTTGGAACAGCTCTTCTTGATTTTCCCCAAGATACTCAATGAGGCAACAGATGCATGCATCCCTTTTTTTGTCAATACTCTGGAACTACAAAGACATGCATTTTAGAGCCAATACAGTGACTCTATGAGCTCTGCACTGCAACTTAGGAAAACATGCAAACAGACAAATAACAAGCAAATAACAAAAATCAATAAAAAATAAAAAAACATTATTAGTCTGACAACAAATGCTCGATTTCAAAAATGACAACAAAAGTATTCAGTGGATACTAATGCTAAACACTCCTTAGAAAGGTTTGCTGTTTGGACCAGGCAATTGAACAAAAATTTAAAGCATCCTTAGAGCTAAACTCAACAGGAAATCAGTTCTTCAGGACTTGTTGGCAGACCTAAGTTTAGGAACCAATCTCACTACTCAAGGCAAGTATAGGTATCAAATTGTTAACAACAAAAAAAGCAATAAATAAATACAATATAAATGTACATGGGGGTGAGTAAATTTATCAGGAAAAGTTTGTTTAAAAGTGGACTAATCTTTTAATTTGCTTGTTTTGCTTTTGTCTGTTTACACATCTTTTTAAGTTCAGTGTGTTGAGTTTTAATTTGTATTTTTTGTGAAATGAGATAAAACAGAAAGATACCTCATTTACAGTGCTCAGGAGAGGATGCATCTTGGTATCAAATGCTCCTCCTTTGGCATGCATCAACTGCAGAAGACGTGGTGTGTACCCATCAAGATTCAGCATAAATGTCTCCTCCAAGGAGACTGTTGTTATACGTCTGAATTCCTCTTTGATCTAGTAAATCAGTAAAAGAACATAAAAATACAATAATTATCACAATTATAGTCAGAGATTATAAGGTTTGAAACCAATTTTAAATTAAACAAATGAGATGAACAACAGTTCTTGAAAGAAAAAAATTAAACTAAAGAACATCCTTACCTGAGCCTTACTGAATAATCCAGGCCACCTCTCTCTTAAAACACTGACAGCAGGGCCGGTGGTCACAACCTCCAGTCTTCTAATTGAAAAGGTTTTTGACATTTTTTCTTCAATTACTTTTGCGTTGTTCTTCTTCTTCGTTTCATCGACTAACTCAAGCCTCACCTTTTCCAATGTGTCCTCATTTTCTCCAACAGGATGCGGAGGGAGATAATTCACTTCTGCTTTCTTTGGCCTTTTCACATTTTTAGCTGGTGCTGCATCGGTTGGTCACTTCCTCTTCAATGTGTTTACTTCTAATTCTGGATATGTATATTTTTGTGATTTCAGCTTGGCACGGAAAATGTGCATCTTGTACTTTAGGCGTTGCTGCCAGCCATACATGCCTGCAAAGGTCCCAGGCTCCTTTAGGCATGGAAACTTTTCAAGAAGGGCTTCAGCCACAGAGGATATTTGCATACTTGAAGGATAGGCCGTGTAAGAAAATACAGCTTTGGCTAAGTCTTGCATTATTGCAGATTTAATACTTGCATCCTGGAAATGTGTTCCAGAGGCATGATATGACTTGTTAGCCTCTGCAAGGATAAGTTCAATGTCACGGGAAAATGTTGGCACTTGAAACTGCACTGGCCATGGAGCAGAACGACATGACTCTGGGAGAAGAATGGTATCTTGTGAATTTGATGGTTCAACGTCATCTGCAATAGAGCTGTACTCTTCACCATCATCCACAGGGTGGGTCTCCAAGGTACTTGGTGTAGAGGACAGTCCTGATTCATCTACTGGATGCAAGTCAAGGGTTATCAAGGGATCTTTTCTTACCAATTTCACAGTGCCCTTGTCTTCCAGGTCGGAAGTAGAATGTAGAGGGAAAAACTGGTTCCCAAAGTCTTTGTCCTCATAGAGTAGTCCAAATTCACCATGTATCTGGAATGTCTCAATGATTTCTGAAACAAGATCTTCCACCTTATTAGGAATTCCTGATGGAAGCGTCAACTTTCGGATATTGTTTTCTTCTATGACGACTCGCAACTGGACGGACATTTCCTTTGGGGTATGTGTTGTCTTCAGCTGTAGGGAGACAGAAAAATAGATTGCATTTTTTATAATTATTATACTTGGCATGATTAATATACGATTGATAAGGCATGAATAATTAAACTGAAAAACCTACTCTGATATACAAATGAAGTGTTTTAGGGACACCATTCGACCATGCAAAGTATTATATGCAGCTAAGGGGTATGCATCCTTCATTTCTGAATGCTGCACGACTTCAATCTCTCCTTTTGGCTCTACTTTGAAGCATCTCAGGTGCTCATGGTACCACCCACTTAGCAACTTCAGAACAAAGACAGGACTTTCATGCACAATGATTATTTGGAGTATTTCTCCGAAGTCAGGCAATCCTCCTGTTGATCCAAAAGGCAACAACATTCCAACACAGTAGTCAGTGCCTAAAATGGTGACTTTGTTTGTCATACTCACAACCGCTTCCCTGGGAAACTTATTTACAAAAGACTCCTTAATGCTGTCCTTTAGAACCTCCACTGCCACTTGAGTCATTCTTGACAAAGAGAGTTTTGGTCTTAGAATGTTAGCATCATGGATGTGGTATGCAATCATTGATTGGTGTTTTCTTGCCATTGTTTTTAGAATGTTTCTGAATGACCCAGTCTGCCTCACAATCCTTTTAAAAAATCGGTGTTTGGCTTCGAATCGCATGGTCCAGAGAAACACAAGTGGTCCAAAAGCAGTTGTGAGCCAAGGATAATGCTCCAGGAAGTGATGTTTCGGTCTCAATTTCTCCTCTGGGAACAAATCCAAATACCTATAACGGTGTTCACTAATCTTGCTTTCCATGTATCCTAGCGTCTCATCTGTGTAAACAGGAGCCATGACAAGCTCAACAACATCTTTCAAGGTCATCAAAACCTGCCATGCTGAGTCCTCTTCTGGCACTTTGTTGCCAATCATAAAAGGTAGCATCCGTAACAAGCACCAGTTTTCATGTGCATTGCCTCCTATACTTTTACATGATGCAAAAGTCAGGGGGATAGCTTGTGGACAGTTCACTTTGTCATTCCATTTGTAAGGAAATCGACGGATTGAAGAGTTAAGTTCAAGAAGAGAGAAGTATTTCTTCTTGATTAACACGTCAAGACACTGTGCAAGTTCAAGAGGAACAATCCCTTCAAGCAAATCATGCAAAGCATCAGGGGGATAACCTGATGTGGCATGAAAGTAACTCAGTTTGGCAGAGATGGGACACTGTCTTTTAACTCCACAATGATGAGCTTCTGCAGTGTCCAACAACGCTGCTTCGACATGGAGTGTATGGCTGGACTTAGTTCGCAGAGGGAACATTCCTGCTCTTACTTCATGTTCCTGGATGTCTGAACTCTTTCCAGTGCAAAAGCGACAATAATGAGAGGAAGAAAAGCTTTCAATAAACCCACCGATGGAGTGAGCGCCAAGATTATCAGCTGCTACGGCAAATACAGTGCCCTTCACCACTTTGCCCAGACTTGGTACAAATATGCCATCATCCTCCAAGCATTTCAAATCTTTAAGCAGTGGCTCCAACATTTTTGGGTATCCATATTGCTTGACATCATCTGCCTTACAAAGAATGGCCAGATAAATGGAACTTAGTGTAGACCGAAGAGTAGCAGGGATGACTGCAAGTACCCAGTACACGCCAGTGACTTTATGCTTCTTGCGTGATGTCCCCAGAGGGTTACATATTTCGAAGTCATCGATGTAGAGAATCAACGGGAGTTTCAGTTCATCTCCAGATAAAAAGCAGTTTTCTTTGTAGAAAGATCCATCATGCAAAGACCTGTACTCTGAAGACACATTGCACGGCCTCCTGTTGTGTAAAATTGTGTCCTGAATGTGTCCATTATTCAAAAGTTGAGACAATAATGGGAGAATCGGAACATACTGTAAGGTTGCATTCTTGCTGCAATCAAGTATGTACTCGACTGGCTCAGTCAGTGAAAGATGCTCCTTCATAAATTGTTCTCTTTTATAGTGTGTACTTAAAGGCCCGTCCAATCCTAAAGCAGCACAGAAAGGGTTAAGCTGGCAAAGATCTTTAACCAGTTCTGAAATGACAGAATCTTCGAAAATGCAGCCATGCCTCTTTAGAGTGTTAAGTATAATGTTTTTTTATAACAGGGCCAGATGCAGACGATGTAAGGAAATTAAGTTCCTCTACTACTTCATCTATGCATGTATTAGACACATTAAAAATGCACTCCAATTTAAGAAGGAGCAAGCCCAGTCTCTTGACAATTGTTTCGCTCAAGTCTTCATCCTCCTTAAGGACAATGCCACAGTAGTTTTCAGTTTCCAGAGAATCGCTTTCTTCATGAATCTGGCTTTGGTGTTCTTGACAAACAATGGTCTTAAAATCTTCCACTGAATGGGGGCTGTGTTTCCTGCTTTTATGACTGTGAAAGGTTGTGTAAACATTTGTTTTGTAATCACAGTCTCGGAAAACACAAGGCACAGTTTCATGCTTTTTAAGATGACCACGCAGGTGCACAAAATATTGCCTTTCTGTGTGGAAATGGCTTGATTTACACACTATGCATGTGAATGAAAGGAGCTGGCCTGGATTAGATATCTGTGGATGAAATCTGGACAAATGTGTCCGTAACGCACCCCATGTCCTAAAGGTGCATGGGCAATTCGAATGGAGACAGGGTATGGACTGGCTTCGACTAAACTGCCCATGTTGTAATCTGTAGTGTTTTAATAGATCCAATCGTTTGGATGATGTAAAGTTACATATTTTGCAAAGCCAATTCATTTCCAATAAGCTAGAACATCCATTGACCCAGTGGTTAGTTTGGGTACCTGAAGTTAATTTGTCTTGATAACTGCTATGAATTCTTCTTTCTTCTTCATATAGATCTTTCTGCAGCAGAAAAAAAATGTGTCAGAAACAGGATATTGAAATTATTAATTATCACACTCCTGTAAAATAAATTGTACATAATTTATATTCATATCCATTTACATTTTTCATATTTTGCTTAATAATTACACCAACTAGAAGTTAGTACAATGTATTTCAAAATCCAAGTTAACTCAAACACATAAATCAATTATAAAAACATTACAACTGTTAGGCCTATGTCACAGATCAGATAAGGAACATAAAAAAAAATTACATATTTTCAATCCTTTGCTTTTTGTCATTAGCAGAGCACATGCTAATAGCTGCATATTAATGCTAACCATGTGCTCAGTGGGAGGCTGATTAGCTGTAATGCAAATTTATAAACTTAACACTTAGGCACCAGCACACAGTTAGTAGTTTAACGTTACACAGTATTATTTACAACACAGTAGTAAAAGTCTGACATTTTTGCATTTGAAATACTTAATATAAATTATCACGAATGAAGCACATTGCTCAAACATAGGAATTGGAAGATGCACGCACCTATACAAACAACGATTTTCAAACATAGGCTGATTAACGTTACTTGACAATAAATTTGGATCGTATAAACCCCCAACACACATTTTTTAAACAGACAATAATTTAAAAACGCACGTTAATTATAAATCCGTAAATGATGATAATAATAAAATGGCTTTTATAAATTGATCCCTTCTAACACAAAACTCAATATCAACAGATAAATGCAAGAAAACTTTAACAGTAATTATCTAGCATACCACATCGACAGCTTTACTGCTATTTTTCTGCTCCGAATGCCTTGTCGTCTGTATAGTAACGTTACACCAGCCATCCATTGCGCTCTCTCGTCACTTGCTCAAGTTCAACCACTCATGTGTAACAGTTTCGCTGTTCACGAATTTCAGCCATGTAACATTACAATAATTGAAGCTATATTTCAATCATAAACGTAGATGTTTGCTCGCATTCGCAAGTAACGTTTCTGGAAAATGTATTCAGCTTCCAATCCTAACTTGACTGAAAACAAATTATAACGTGTCGATCTATCACCAGATGGTGCGTCAACAGAGACCGAGAAATGACTATTGTTCTGGTACATTTTACCGTTAAACAACTTAACATTTGCATTCATGATGATGATATCAACAAGTTGAATAAAAACGTACCTGTAGGTTCACCAATAAATGTTCATCCACCGCCAATGACAAGGAAAATGGTGTCTCCCGCGATTCCCGCCTGGATGTTGACGCATGCGCACTTTGCAGTGCCAAAGCTAATATTTAGGGGTAAATTTTACTTATTTTTTTAGGCTTGCAGTTAATACTGTTAAAAAATAGATAGTGTAGGTACAAAGTACCCATTATTTTTAATTTTACTTGCTAACTCATATACTTAAGTAAACTATAACTGATTTTCATGGGTTGTATTTAACACCCTCAAGAGTAATTTTTTACAGTGCATTTTCTCCAGTACCTGCAATAGGTACTGGTGCGAGACCCGATCAAAAGCTTTTTCAAAATCTAAATTTACCACTATTAGGCCAATGTTTCTGTCTCTCGCAAAACAGATGGTGTCTCGGATCAATATCAGACTGTCCGTGATCCTCTTCCCGGGCACAGCACATGCTTGATCCGGGTGGATCACATCCTTTAAAAACAGGGACATGTGTTTAGCTAAAAGCTTGCTAAAAAGTTTGCAATCCAAATTTAAAAGGCTGATTGGTCTCCACGTTTTTAAATCTGTTCTATCTCCTTTTTTATGCAAAAGTGAAACAATTCCTAGTCTAAAACTGTCAGGGAGTCGGTCCAGTCTGTCAAAGTCCTTAAAAACCATTAAAAGTTCTGGTGCTAAAATGTCCCAAAATTTTTAATAAAATTCCACGGGAAGGCCATCACTTCCCGGCGACTTACCAGTTTTAAAATCCTTCATACATTTTGTAAGCTCTAAAAGAGTAAAATCTTGGGTTAAAATAGCACACTCATTATCAATTTTCTTTTCTAAATTTCCCAAAATATTTTCTATGGCTTCCTCTGTTATCTCTTTTTTGTTGTATAAATCTGTATAAAATGTTTCTACTTCTTCTAATATCTCTTCTGTATTTCTTGCTTCCTTCTCCCCCTTTTTTAATTCAGTGATTACCCCTTTATTTGTTAAAATCCTCTTAAAAATGTACCTTGTGCATTTTTCACCTTCCTCCAGATCTTGTTCCTTACTTCTTAAAATCAACTCTTTGTTTCTTTGTTTTTCCAAATCAGCCATTTCTTTTTTAACCTCATTTAATTCTTCATTAAAATCAAACCCTCCATTCACAAACTTGAAATACCTTTGCAATCTTTTTTGCAGTCCCAACATGCGTCTCTTTTCTTTGTTCTTTTTTCCAATCCCTTTCTTTCTAAAAAACAGTCTCGTCCGGTGTTTCACCATCTCCCACCACTGTGCACGTGAATCGAAAAAGTCTTGGAGGGTCTGCCATTGACTGAATTGCTCCCTGTAGTCACTAACTATCTCCTCATCCTGCAAAAGGGAGCAATTCAGTTTCCAGATCCCTCCCCCTACCGTCAATTTTGTGGTGAAGGAAATAGTGCAAGACAGCATAACGTGATCGGAAAAGAATAGGGGTGTTAATATAGCATCAGTCGGCGGGCAATCGCGTGCGAAAATGTAGTCAATGCGAGAGGCATTGGTGCCATCACCACTGACCCAGGTGTAGCCCACCTCTCTTGGATGCAAAGTCTTAAAACAGTCAGTTAATTTAAAATCCTTAACTAAACTTTGCATTAAAACTGATGTCTTGTCAAACCTAAAATCTGCCCCCACCCTCTTCCTATCAGTTTTGGCTAAAACGCAGTTAAAATCTCCTCCTACCACTAATGGTACCCTCCCCATCATGTGGGACTGCAGTTCCTCTAAAAGCTCATACCTATCGTTTTTACCTGTAAAACCGTACACATTTAAAACCTTAAAATCTCTATCCAAAAAAGTCATATTCGCTAAAATAGCCCGCCCATCTCTTACCACCGTGCTCCCCTTCACCAGGATGTGAGGGTTATTTATTAAAATCGCCACTCCATCATTTTTGTTAAAATTAGACCCGCTCCATATGGAGGGTCCCGGCGTCCATAACTCCTCCCACCTCCTGTAACTAGATAAAAAGGGTAAGGCACACTCTTGTAGTAAAAAGACATCTGACTTTTGAGATTTTAAAAAGGATAAAATAGTATGTGCTCTGACCATGGACCTCACACTTCTTACATTTATTGTTGAAATTGTGAGGGCCATGGTGAATAAATTAGGTAAAAAAGGCATGAGCTTAAAAAGGAACTAAAACATTTTATTTAAAAGACTACAAAGTTCATTTAAATCAAAAAATCTCTTGTGACACCCGCTCCTCTTTACTAGTGATAATATTGGGTTCAGGAGCGGAGGTGTCCACCGCCTTAGGATCCGCAGAGAAAATCTCTTGCGGCTCCTTTGGCGATGATGTTCTTAGCTGTATTTGCAGAAACAAAACCTCATTCGGGGAGGCTGAGGGCCACACCCTGTCTCCCTCCTCATTACTTGAGCTGGTGGACCTCAACTTTTTCTCCTCTGTTTGACACAAAGGAGACCCCGCAGGTCTTTTCTGCAACTTAGCATAAGGTAACCAATCTAGAGTTATTCCGCCTATACTGCTTGAAGTGTTTTGCTCGGTGTCTAGATCGGGTACAGTTTCCAAAGAGGAGGGGGTCAATTCATCTCACTCTTTCTCCTCTTCACTTTCTTTATCCATTTCCATACTCACGTTTTGCTTTCCTAATTGGATGGGCGGAGTCTCCTCCTCCCGACCGTTACCCGCATCTGACTCCGCCCCTTGACCCGCCCCTTCCGCTCCATCTCGACCAGTCCCTGGGCTTGGTTGGGTATTCAAAATTCCCTCCAAAACCTCAGGGACCGCCTCTTTTTCACTCGTTTGTTTTTTTGTGGCAGCCATTTTTGCTTTTAATATGTTGGCAAAGGATTTAGGGCAGTCTCTGTAGAGATGGTTGGATTCACCACAAAGATTGCACTTTCTGCCATTGGTACATTCTTCATAGATGTGCCCAATTTCTTACCACAAACTGTTTCCTGACATGCCTCTATGAGGTGCCCAAACCGGCTTCATTTACGGCACAGTTTGGGCATCCCCTGATAATGAATGTAGCCTCTGTTTTCTCCCAGCACAATCATAGAAGGAATCTGACTTAATCCCTGGAAGCCGTGTGGATCCTCCCATTGTTTAATGGGAACTCTCCACGTGCCATTCCAGATGCCGTCCTCGTCTAAAACCTTGACTGGCTGGCCCCGAACAGAGCAAAATCTCGCCAACCATATCGCTATGTCATCTCCACTCACAGTTTCATTAAACATTCGAACAATTACCACTTTCAGGGAATTGTCTGTCAGTTTTTCAACTGTGAACATGGAGAGACTGGCTTTTACCGCTTCAAAACGAGACCAGAAAACATTTAGCAGTGCAGCGCTTTTAAACCTCAAATCAAAACCACGGTTCTGGAGAAGAGTCAATAAGCAATTTACATCATTTGCTGAAAATCCTAAAACCTTTTGTACGAGTTTCCGTGAGAAATCAAGTCTGGACATCACCATTAACGTTCCATCATCATTTTTTTTTAATATAAAATGCACGCTGTGGTGCCTCCGCACGCCGGCACGAGCAGCCGACATGGTGGAGGCTGCAGCCTAGCTGTAGCTGTCTCCATTTTGTTTGGTTGTCCTTTTTTTTCGATTCGTATTGATTTTGTTGTCGCTTACAGCGTCACCTAGTGGCCTGTCGCCGCGCCCTTTTTCACCTGGCCTCTGATTGAGCCCCTGCACAGGTGTGCCGATTTGGGTGAAGGGATCTCACTCCTTCCTGGAGTTATAGCCATTCGAGCCACCTGAGACGCGCCACCTTAGCACGTTTTGAGGTCCCCTCGCCAAGGTGAATGGAAATTTTTTTTTTTGGATGATTATTGACAGTCAGACTCCAGAGAAGCTTTCTGTGCTGATTTGGGTGGGACTTGGCCAAATACCTGGCGCTAGGTTGCAAAAGAAGGTTTTCGACAAAATCCAAAATACCCGAAAATTTCGTCAGAAACTCGAGCCAAGGATTCTGATGACATAAGGCACGTGGCTCTGCGACGAACCGTTTGGGAGTTATGAGCGATGCCATACTTTCTGTCAGGCCAATCGGGATAAGGCCCGGTGACGTTGTAGACAGGGGAGGGTACTACCATCCCCCAGCGTTTTTAGGTCTCCCAGACTTACCAAAGCCGAGATGGGCATCGCCGTGTCCGGCTTCCTCCCTGCTGCGTCTTAGCAGCATTGCTTCTCGGCCTTTTGGCTAAGATCACGTGGTCTGGTCGGACGGTTGAGACTGCGATCATCTCTAGGTGGACCTTTAGGCTCGTGTGTGGCTTGTGGCACGAGTCCTCTATCCTCCAAGAGGTAAATTGACAAGCGGCTTTTAATTGGAGACGACTCGCTTTGCGGAGAATCTACTTGTTTTTAAGGTAAGAAGGTTTTATCTAATTTATTTAGTTAATTTACTGTTTGTTTTAGCCACTGCGTGCTGGTGGTGCCGGAATGCGGAGGCACCACAGCGTGCGTTTTATATTCAAGGAGGTCGATGGAAAGCTTCTGGGTATGTCCCGCATGGACTTTTCCAGAAAGCTTGTTCAAAAGACCTTACATTTTAAGCCTGAAGACCTGAATTGTTTGATGACTCTGCCTCTGAACAAAGGTTTTGATTTGAGTTTTAAGACTGCTTCCCTGCTAAGTGAGTTTTGGCAAAGGTTTGAATCTGTTAAATCCCAGTTCTCTATGTTTATGGTGGAGAGACTTTCTGACAACACACTTAAAACTGTGATTGTCAGAATGTTCAATGAAACTGTGACTGGTGAGGATATATGTGTGTGGCTGGGTAGATTGTGCACTGTTCGAGGCCAGCCAGTCAAGGTGCTAGATGAAGATGGTATCTGGACATGCTCCTGGCGAATCCCCATTAAACAATGGGAGGACGCTGGGGGCTACCAGGGCCTGAAACATCTGCCCTCCATGATTGTGCTTGGAGAGAACAGAGGCTACATTCATTACCAGGGTATGCCTAAGTTATGTCGGAAATGTGGGAAATTTGGTCACTTAGCCGTTTAATGCCAAGAATTAGTTTGTGGGAAGTGCAAAGAAATTGGTCACGGTTTTGAACAATGTACCAATGGCAGGCGGTGCAATCTTTGTGGAGATTCAAACCACCTCTACAGAGATTGCCCTAAAAGTTTTGCTCCCTGAGGTTTTGGCGGGAATTTCAAATTCCCAGCCAGCCTCAGGGATTGGGCAGGAAGGAGGAAGTGGGGCGGCCATAGGGGCGGAGTCAGATATTGAAATGGAAAAAGGCACGGAAGGAGAAGTGAGCGAGGAAGAAACAAGCTCCTCCCTACAAACGGTTTCAGAGTTGGTACAGGAATCCAGTGGGAGTGAATTTGAGTGTTCACTCCCAAATGCTCAAGTGCAAAAAAGACCTGCGGGATCTCCTCTGGTGGAAACCGAGGAGAAAAAAGCTAGGGCAGCACAGCTGCTTGATAGTTCCGATTTGGAAGATCAAGAACGCATGTGGCCCCTAGAGTCCCCAAATGAGGTATCTTTTTTGCACATCAAGCTAAGAACATCGTCGCCTAGGGAGTTACAAGAGGGTTTCTCTGTAGCACCCGAGGCGTCGAGCACCTGTTCTCCAGGACCCAGTTCTATCTAGGAGAAAGGAAGGGCAGGTGAAACAAGATAAAACATGATTTTAAGTATATTTTTGTAGTCTTTTTGTCTTCTGTTTAAATGTCTCATACTGTTTTAACCATACTGCTCATGGCCCTCACTATCTCTTCCATTAATGTAAGAAGTGTGAGGTCCACCTTACGAGCACAGAGCATTTTATCCTTTTTAAAGTGTCAGATTTGTTTTTACTGCAAGAGTGTGCTCTGCCCTTTTTAAATAGTTACAGAAAGTTGGAGGAGATGTGGACCATGGGGCCCTCAATATGGAGTGGCTCCAACTTCAACAAGAATGACGGTGTCGCTATTTTAATCAACAATTCAAACATCACGGTGAAGGATAGCACTGTGGTGAGGGAAGGGCGGGCTCTTTTAGCAAACCTGACTTTTTTAGGGAGAGATTTTAAGGTTCTTAATGTGTATGGTTTTACAGAAAAAAATGACACACATGAGCTTTTAGAAGACCTGCAGCCCCACATGTTAGGCAGGGCTCCCCTAATAGTAGCAGGGGATTTTAACTGTGTTTTATCCAAAACAGATAGGAAGAGAGTAGGAGAAGATTTTAAGGTCGATAAGACATCGGTTTTATTGCTAAATTTAGTCAAGGATTTTAAGTTAGTTGACTGTTTTAAACAACTGCATCAAAGAGAGGAGGGCTTCACCTGGTTCAGTGGTGATGGCACCAGAGCCTCTCGAATTGACTATGTTTTTACAAGGGACTGCCCGCCAACCGATGCAACATTGACCCCTCCCTTTTTTCTGATCACATGATGCTGTCTTGCACCCTTTCACTTTCCATGGGTGTGACGGTAGGAGGAGGGCTGTGGAAGCTGAACTGTTCCCTATTAAAGGATGAAGAAGTGGTTAGAGAGTATAGGGAGCAGTTCAGCCAATGGCAGACCCTCCAAGACTTTTATGATACACGTGCACAGTGGTGGAAAGTGGTTAAGGATCCGACAAGACAGTTTTTTAGAAATATAGGGAAAAGGAAAAAGAACAGGGAAAGAAGACACATGATGGGGCTGCAAAAAAAAACTGCAGAGATATTTTAACCTTTTAAACAGTGGATTGGATTTTACAGAAGAGATAAAAGAAGTCAAGAAAGAAATGTCAGTTTTATTCGAAGTTCAGAGTAGGGGTGTTATTTTAAGATTTAAAGAAAGAGAAATAGAAGAAGGGAAGAAATGCACAAGATACTTTTTTTAAAAAAATATTACACTGGGTGGGTCAATCTCTGCTTTGAAGACTTTTACCGGGAGGGAAGCAAGCGGCACAAAAGAGATTTTAAATGAAACTGAAAACTTTTATAATAATTTATATAGTGCAAAAGAGGCTCATAATGGGGTTTTAGAGGAAGTTTTAACCTTTTTAAATAAAAAGGTAAAGAGCCCAGATGTGCTTTTATCCCAGGATTTTACAGTTTTAGAAATTCAGAAAGCTTTAAAACATTTTAAAAAAGGGAAGTCCCCTGGCATTGACAGACTTCCCTTTGAATTTTATCTGACTTTCTGGGACATTTTAGCACACAAACTGTTGACCGTTTTTAAAGAATTTGAGACTCTTGACAGACTTCCAGACAGCTTTAGAGTAGGGATAGTTACACTATTACACAAAAAAGGAGACAACACTGACTTGAAAAACTGGCTACCAATCACGCTTTTAAATTTCGATTATAAACTTTTTAGTAAGATTTTAGCGACACGCATTTCGACTGTTTTAGAGGACGTGATCCACCCGGATCAAGCTTGTGCTGTGCCTGGAAGAAAGATAACAGACAACCTAGTGCTGATTAGAGACGCCATCTCTTATGCGGGAGACAGAAATATTCGGTTAGTAGTCCTAAATTTAGATTTTGATAAAGCTTGTGATCGAGTCTCGCACCAGTAATTCTGCCAGGTATTGGAGAAAATAGGGTTTCCAGAGAGGTTTATAGCCTGGGTGGGACTGCTGTACAAGAGAATAGTCAGCAAAATTCTAATAAATGGGCATCTTTCCAAAGCTGTGAATATACACAGTGGTGTCCGTCAGGGATGTCCTTTATCTCCTCTTCTGTATGTGTCTTGCATCGAGCCACTGGCACAGATCTTGAGAAGGGACAAATGGATCAAAGGACTGGACGTTCCTGGGATGGGTGGACTGACGGCGACCTGTGCTTTATACATGGACGACATAACTCTTTTAGCCACGGACATTTTATCAATACGAAGAGCACTGGACTTGACTGACTGGTACGGTCGGGCCTTGGGCGCCAAACTTCTCTGGAGTCTGACTGTCTGAGGCCCAGCTCTTCGGGCGTGGGGAGACGTGGACACAGGAGGACTTGATTTGGTTTTTAAAGACAACGATTTTAAGATTTTAGGCGTTAAATTTGATAAAGACGGAGGTGGACCCTAAAGAGAGCAGCCCGAAAAATGGAGCGCAGCTGGAGGAAAACAAAACTAGAGGTATTTTGTATTGCTTGGCGGGAAAGTAACATATCCTACAGAAAAGTATTAAAAACTGTTAGATCTGATTACTTTTCTTCTCTTTTAGAAGAAAACAAACATAACCCCAGGTATTTATTCAATACAGTGGCTAAATTAACGAAAAATAAAGCCTCAGCAAGTGTTGACATTTCCCAACACCACAGCAGTAATGACTTTATGAACTACTTTACTTCTAAAATCGATACTATTAGAGATAAAATTGCAACCATTCAGCCATCAGCTACATTATCACATCAGACAGTGCACTATAGACCCCCTGAGGAACAGTTCCACTCATTCTCTACTATAGGAGAGGAAGAATTGTATAAACTTTTTAAATCGTCTACACCAACAACATGTATGTTAGACCCTATACCATCTAAGTTCCTAAAAGAGGTGCTTCCAGAAGTCATAGGTCCTTTTCTGACTATTATTAATTCCTCATTGTAATTAGGATATGTCCCCAAAACCTTCAAACTGGCTGTTATTAAGCCTCTCATAAAAAAAACACAACTTGACCCCAAAGAACTAGTTAATTATAGACCAATCTCAAATCTCCCTTTTCTGTCCAAGATACTAGAAAAGGTGGTATCCTCACAATTATATTCCTTCTTAGAGAAAAATGGTATATGTGAGTATTTCCAGTCAGGATTTAGACCGTATCATAGTACTGAGACTGCTCTCCTTAGAGTTACAAATGATCTGCTCTTATCATCTGATCGTGGGTGTATCTCTCTATTAGTTTTATTGGATCTTAGTGATGCGTTTGACACAATTAACCACAGCATTCTTTTGCATAGACTTGAACACTTTGTTGGCATCAGTGGAAGTGCATTAGCATGGTTTAAATCGTACTTATATGAACGTCATCAGTTCGTAGCAGTGAATGAAGATGTATCATATCGATCACAAGTGCAGTATCGAGTAACTCAAGGCTCAGTACTAGGGCCGCTACTCTTCACGCTTTATATGTTACCCTTGGGAGATATCATCAGGAAACATGGTTAGCTTTCACTGTTATGCTGATCATACTCAGCTCTATATTTCTTCGCGGCCCGGTGAAACACACCAATTGGAAAAACTAATGGAATGCATAGTCAATATAAAAAAATGGATGACAAGTAATTTCTTACTGCTAAATTCAGAAAAAACAGAGGTGTTAATTATAGGACCTAAAAACTCGGCTTATAATAACCTAGAACACTGTCTAAGACTTGACTATTGCTCTGTCAATTCTTCGTCATCAGTTAGGAACCTAGGTGTGCTATTTGATTGCAATCTTTCCTTAGAAAGCCATGTTTCTAGCATTTGTAAAACTGCTTTTTTCCATCTCAAAAATATATCTAAATTACGTCCTATGCTCTCAATGTCAAATGCAGAAATGTTAATTCATGCATTTATGACTTCAAGGTTAGATTATTGGAATGATTTATTGGGTGGTTGTTCTGCACTCTTAGTAAACAAACTACAGCTAGTCCAAAATGCAGCAGCAAGAGCTCTTACTAGAACCAGGAAGTATGACCATATTAGCCCGGTCCTGTCATCGCTGCACTGGCTCCCTATCAAACATTGTATAGATTTTAAAATATTGCTTATTACTTATAAAGCCCTGAATGGTTTAGCACCTCAGTATTTGAATGAGCTCTTTTTACATTATAATCCTCTACGTCCGCTACGTTCTCAAAACTCAGGCAATTTGATAATACCTAGAATATCAAAATCAACTGCGGATGGCAGATCCTTTTCCTATTTGGTGCATAAACTCTGGAATAACCTACCTAACATTGTTCGGGAGGCAGACATACTCTTGCAGTTTATATCTAGATTAAAGACCCATCTCTTTAACCTGGCTTACACATAACATACTAATATGCTTTTAATATCCATATCCATTAAAGGATTTTTAGGCTGCATTAATTAGATAAACCGGAACCGGAAACACTTCACATAACACCCTATGTACTTGAGTGAAATGAGTGAAGTGACATTCAGCCAAGTATGGTGACCCATACTCAGAATTTGTGCTCTGCATTTAACCCATCCGAAGTGCACACACACAGAGCAGTGAAGACACACACACTGTGAACACACACCCGGAGCAGTGGGCAGCCATTTATGCTGCGGCGCCCGGGGAGCAGTTGGGGGTTCGGTGCCTTGCTCAAGGGCACCTAAGTCATGCTATTGAAGGTTGAGAGATACCACAACTTAGGTGCCCTTGATCAAGGCACCGAACCCCCAACTGCTCCCCGGGCGCCGCACATCATCAGAAGAATGGCATCTACGCTAATATTTTTCTGTTTCTCTCTTGTTCCGAGGTCACCGTGGCCACCAGATCCAGTCTGTATCCAGATCATAGGGTCACTGCAGTCACCCGGATCCAGTACGTATTCAGACATGATGGTGGATCAGCACCTAGAAAGGACCTCTACTGCCCTGAAAGACAGCGGAGACCAGGACAACTAGAGCCCCAGATACAGATCCCCTGTAAAGACCTTGTCTCAGAGGAGCACCAGGACAAGACCACAGATGATTCTTCTGCACAATCTGACTCTGCTGCAGCCTGGAATTGAACTACTGGTTTTGTCTGGTCAGAGGAGAACTGGCCCCCCAACTGAGCCTGGTTTCTCCCAAGGTTTTTTTCTCCATTCTGTCACCGATGGAGTTTTGGTTCCTTGCCGCTGTCGCCTCTGGCTTGCTTAGTTGGGGTCACTTCATCTACAGCGATATCATTGACTTTATTGGAAATAAATGCACAGACACTATTTAACTGAACAGAGATGACATAACTGAATTCAATGATGAACTGCCTTTAACTATCATTTTGCATTATTAAGACACTGTTTTCCAAATGAATGTTGTTCAGTGCTTAGACGCAATGTATTTTGTTTAAAGCGCTATATAAATAAAGGTGATTGATTGATCAAATATTAAACTGATAAGAACAGATTTTTTTATTTGTTTTATTTCACCAATCCATTCATTATAACAGTCTGGAAAACATTACAACAAAAAAATTACATTTCTTTGCAATTTACTTATACACACTGATCAGATAAAAAGGTTATACACCAAAAGAATAGAAAAAACCCAGAACAAAACAACAAAAAAACACCCAAAAGGTAACATAACATGAAATCCTTATTCCCTTTACCCCACTCTTGATAACAATCCCCATATCCTTCTGGTTTCTTCCTCTCCATAAAACTCTTTAAACATTTTTACCTCAATTGATATTTTCCCAAGTAAACTACAAAATAACCTTTCTGGAAACATACGAGGCTACTGCTTTTTCAAGCATGTTGTTCTCCACTCCAACAAAATGTATTTAGCTTCTGAAATTACCACCCACACCACTCTCCTGCGATCTTTTTCCAAATCCTTTAAACCCTCACCCTTCACTACTAGCTCTCTCTTAATAGAAGGCCCCCTCCAATCTTTCCAACACAACTTTACAGAACGCCAGAGAGCGGCAGCTCCCAAACAAGACCACAAACTGTGCTCAGTTGTTTCCTCCTGTCCACAGCCCACTGGACACAAAGGTGACCTTCCCTGCCCATGTCTGTAGAGACGCTCTCTTACAGGCAGCCGGCCTAAAACTGTCACCCAGTTCAGATCCTTGCACAATCCACCCCATCGTGCAGAGTAGCCTTCTCTGCCCCTTCAACCAACTCATCCCTTAGTCTGCAGTACAGTTTTCTATGGTCTAAAATCACTGAGAGCTCTAAACACCAGGATTTTTTTTTTACCACAAGATCCACCACTTTCTGGTATTGTTCTGGCCTTTCCATTGACCAAGGCATCGTTCCATTCCATGGAATCATGGACCTCAATGGAAACCCCAACCAAAACCTGACAAGGCACCCTGCCTTGTGCACTACAGTCTGGGGTCCTAAACCTGTTGCAAAGGATGAAAAAAGGGCCTCAGTTTTTAAAGGTATGCAAGGCACACCTCTAACCCCTTTTTTAGGTGACGGTACATCTGGGTTTTGGTTACCAACTCTGTACCATTCCTCCAGAGGAAGGAGAAAACCAACCTCTCCAGTTTCCTACCATGCCAAAAAGGAATTGGGAATATGTACGCCAGGTGGTTCAGGCTAGGGAGGAGATCAGCCTTCACCACCTCCATCCTACCCCAGAGTGACAGCCCCCTTGCATTCCACCTAGCTACCTTTGCCTGTACAACTTTAAACATAGCCCCCCAATTCTCTTGTGCACTATTTCTCCTGAAAAAATGAATGCCCAGAATCTTCATTCCATCAGGACACAGGCTGTATCCACCTGGCACAATTGTTCTCCCTGCTCACTTTCCTACAAACATTGCAGAAGATTTACTCATATTTACCCGAGCTCCTGAGACCTCACAAAACCACTGCAGGATCCTGTCTGCCACCAAAAAATCCATCTCGGAAGTCAGGAAAAGTGTCATATCATCAGCATATGCTGCCACCTTTGCACTTATCCCCCTACCACCAAGCAAATGAACACCCGTCAAGGACGGGGCCGCTCGTAATGCCACCACAAGGGGCTCCAGTGACAGAATGTAGAACAGGGGGGACAAGGGGCATCCCTGCCTAACCCCTCCCTGCTGCTTGACTAACTCTGAGTAAAATCCATTCATCCCAACTCTACTCCTCGCTCGGGTGTACAGCAACTTTACCCAGGCCCTGAAAACTGGACCAAACCTTAATCGCTCCAGGACTGACATTATAAAGGCATGATTTACCCTATCAAATATCTTCTCCTGGTTCAAACTTAAGATAGCTAAAGGTAGCTGCCGTTGTTCTTCCCAGCTGATGATGTCCCCCACCAAGGGTAGATTCAACCTACTTGACCTGCCTGGCACCCCAAAAGTCTGATCTGGCTGAACCACTGTTCCAACCACTCTTTTAAGCCTTTCAGTTATGACCTTTGCTAATATTTTATAATCCGTTGAGAGTAGAGTTATTGGCCTCCAATTTGCTAGGTCCTCCTTCTTCCCTTTCTTATAGAAGAGAGTCACAAGACCTGTCCTCATAGTAACCGGCAGTTCGCCCTTATTCAGGCTCTCCTGATATACCTTGACCAGCTCTGCCCCTATCAAAGGCCAAAAGGCTCTATAAAACTTCTAGAAGGCCATCATTTCGAGGAGCCGTTTCCTTTTTGAATGAGTACACATCTGACTCTACCTCCTGAAGAGTTAAAGATTTCTCCAACACAACACTCTCCTCTTCGTCCAAAACATCCCACCAAGCTGCTTGTGAATCAAACAGACCCCTCAGGTTTTTCCAACCGACTATCAACCTTTGAAGTACTTCATAAAAAGTTATATCTTTTAAATAGGAGGTATTGAATCTCCAGACTCCCCTGCCTCTCTTCAAACCCCCTACCTCTACCCCAACTCCCACCAAACAGTGGTCTGTGCACCACATAGGCTGTTGGATGTAATTTATGAACTTCATATTGTTTCCCCTCCCCTTTCCCTTTCTTGTGAGTACCTCAGCCCATTCCCCCACTTGTTTGTCATCCTGCCCCTCGTCCTTCCTCTCCTCTAACCCTCCCCTCCCAGGTTTTCCCAAAACCACATGGCCCTTTTAAAAAATTCTCTCCTCTTTTTCTCCACATCTGTTTTCCCTTTCAGCCTCCACTTCCACCCTCCCTTGAACCATTTTCTCCCAGTCCTGAACAGGAGCTAGGTCCTGTAAAAGAGATGAGCTTAAAAGTCCTACCCTACTACACTTGTGCTCCCTTTCCTGGCTCTCGGTGTCCTCAGTGAGCCGCCGTCGACGCTGTCCTTGTACTACCTCCATCGGTTCCCTTGATACATCGTCCAGCTGAGGCCGATTCTCTCCTCCTACTGAGGCAGACTGCTCTTCCCTTAAGTCCATGGGCCTAGTTGTCAGATCTTTCTGAGACTCGGAGATCCTGGATAACACCTCTTTCACATCTATCTCTGACCATTCCTGGGATGGCGCCAGTTGTTGCACGCTTTCCTCATCTCTCCCTTCCTCCCTGGAATTGCCCGGTATTTCACCCTTACAACATTTTTTTTTTCTCTTGCCCCCTGATCTGCACTCGAAGGTCCTGCTTCCTGGCCTTTCACTATTTCACCACCTGCACCCACTCCTGAAGGCCCTGCCTCTTGACTTTCCCCTCCGCCTGGAACACTCGTTAGTAGACCTTCAAAATCAGCCTGCAGACCTTGTCCCTCCTTGAATAAGCTGGCATATGTTTTCTGTCTGCTAGGGCATACCCGGAACAGATGATCTCCTCCTCCACATAAACTGCATGTTTTTGGTTCTGGACAAGCTGATGCAACGTGCTCTGCAGATCCACAAAAGCGACATCTCTTCCCTGTGCAGTCTGCTTTCACATGGCCCTGTGCACCACACCTCCTGCAGTACACTGGTTGACCTGGATAGTGCAAAAGCCCTTGTTTGATCCAGTGAAGACCCAGGTGGATGAACTAAACCACCTGGCGACGCTGTGTCTGTATGCAGCTTAACGAGGTATCTTCTCTTTCCAGTCCATATACCAAACTGGTCCTTCAAACGTTCACCTCCTTTCACCGTATCACAGTAGCTGGCTAAGAATGTTAGAACATCACCATCTTCCACAAAAGGATTGTACAGGTAGATCGTTAGTGGCAGAAAATCCGGAGCAAAGGCAGGTAAGAGGTGCAGGCCGGTTAAGCACTGGTGATACTTTTTCTTCTCCCATGATTCATAGAATGCCACGCAGTCTCTCAGTTGAAAAAAAGTCAAATCGATAAAGCCAGAGCTTGAAAAATCTTGCAAACAAAAAATCAAACATGCCGAAACACCGAAAAACTTCTCTCAGTAGCTCAGTAACCACAAACTATCTTCCAAATATTCTCTTAACGTCAGCAGCTGCATCCACCTTGACTTTGTAAATGAACAGTATTCTTCAGCTGCACCACCATGGTCGGCAAAGGTGCATCCTCTCTTGTTGGATCCATCTGGGTCGATCACACTTGATTTTAGCCAAAGGGCCGAGAAGCAATGTTGATTTGATGCAGCGGTCGGAGGATGCCCATCTCGGCTTTGGTAAGTCTGAGAGACCTGAAACGCTGTGGAATGGTAGTACCCTCCCCCATCTGCAACGTCACCAGGCCTCGCCCCGATCGGCCTGAGAGTAGGGCATCGCTCGTAACTCCCAAACAGTTCGTCGCAGAGCCACGTGCTTGGCTCTAGCCAAACAAGACACAGGTTTCAGATTGGCTCGTCGCTCTGACAAAATTTTTGTGTGTTTTGGATATTGTCGAAAACCTTCTTTTGCAAACTAGCAGCAGGTATTTGGCCCAGTCCCACCCAAATCAGCACAGAATGCTCCTCTGGAGTCTGACTGTCAAAAATCATCCAAAAAAAGAAATTTCCATTCACCTTGGCGAGGGAACCTCAAAACGTGCTAAGGTGGTGTGGCCGAGGTGGCTCAAATGGCTATAACTCCAGGAAGGAATGAGACTCCTTCACCCAAATCGGCACACCTGTGCAAGGGCTCAGTCAGCGGTCAGGTGAAAAAGGGTGCTGTGAAAGGCCACTAGTTGGCACTGTAAGTGTAAAAAAACTAATATATTTTGAAAAAACACAATCAAAAACAAACATGGAGACAGCTACAGCTAGGCTGTACATCACCTCGTCAGTGAAAGACTCCGAGTCCTCAGGTGGGAGCATCGTTAGTGGAAGAGTCCAACACCTCAGGGGGGTGCCTCAGAAGAGAGTCCGCAATAAACCACAGGACCTGCAAAGGCAGACCTCATTACTTGCTCTGCTATTCGTCACAATAAATGGCATTCCCCAAAAAGGGAAAGCACACACCGTTCCTGGAGACACTGCAATACCAGGCCAATGCGTGGAGTGGACAGAGCAAGCCCCGACTCCAGCTCCGTGATCTAAAAATCCATTTAATATGTAGTCCCCGGATGGGGGATGTATCAGATAAACTGATAAGAACAGATTTTCTTTCGAAAAGGTTTTATTGTCACCTTTACATTTTTCCCATTTGCATTTTTACTTTTCCACACACATTTTTTATTTTCAAGCAGACAATAAAACAAGCAATATAATATATAATAAATACACATGGTAAAATGAAAGAAACAATCATTGTTAAAAAGCATTTGATTAAAACCACAGTGTTTTGCTTGTTTTTAAAAGTCCATGTTTGAGGTGTGTTTAAAAGGTGCGATCGTTTTCAAAAGTAAAATACAAATTAAAAAAGCATACAAGCCTCATATATATATATGTTAATAAAACCAATTTCATTGATAAAACACAATAAAAACACCAATTAAAAATCATCTGTTGTTTAAGACTGGGGGTGAGTCCTTATCAAGTGGGTCTTCAGAACAGGGACATGAGATGCTACTTTATAGGCTCAGCGGAGATCCCCTCTCCTATGGCCCACTGTTCCCTTAGCCAGAGTGGTGAGGGTGCATCTACAGGCAGCCAGGGTCGGTGCCTGCTGGGACCCTCTCTGTGCGACCCCGGCCCCCTCTTCCGAATATCATCGTCCGGTACCCCTGCAGCCCTGACCGGGAGGATCTCATGAGCCACCATCCATGATAAATCCTTTTGCCTGTTCTGGAGAGCGGGGTGGGCAGCGTTCCTCCAAACTTGTTTGGCCTCACCTAGTGTGAGGCCTGGAACTTGACTCACCAGTTCCAAGTCCTGCACAAGAGAAACACGTTTTTGTCGAGTTTGTGAATTCTTGTTGGATGGGGTCACAGCATATGTTATGTGGAGGGTGGTGAAGCGGCTGCATAAAAACAGGTGGGGGTCTGGGAGGCCTTTTCCGCCATTTTCCGGTCTCTTTTCGACCACATCCCTCTTCAATCTTTCCCACTTGGACCCCCACAGGAAATAAAACTGCCCTCTCTAGGTCCATCAGGAATTCCTTAGATGGGATAAAAACAGAACAAACAAGTAACATTAAAGGTAAAATAACAGATTTAAAAATTAAAATTTTACCTTCAATTGTCAACTGTCTTAGTCCCCAAAACCCCACTCTTATCCTAGCTTTCCCTAGCAAGTCAGTCCAGTTTTCTCGTCCACTTCCGTCTTTAGCAAATTTAACGCCTAAAATCTTAAAATCGTTGTCTTTAAAAACCAAATCAAGTCCTCCTGTGTCCACGTCTCCCCACGGCCTGAAGAGCTGGGCCTCGGACTTGTTTCTATTGAGTTTGGCGCCTGAGGCCCGAACGTACCAGTCAGTCAGGTCCAGTGCTCTTCGTATGGATAAAACGTCCATGGCTAAAAGAGTTACGTTGTCCATGTATAAAGCACAGGTCGCTGATGCGATACTTGATCAAATGCTTTTTCAAAATCTAAATTTAGGACTACTAGCCGAATATTTCTGTCTCTCGCGTAACAGATGGCACCTTTAATCAGCACTAAGTTATCTGTTATCTTTCTTCCGGGCACAGCACAAGCTTGATCCGAGTGGGTCACATCCTCTAAAACAGTCGACATGCCTGTCACTAAAATCTTACTAAAAAGTTTACTATCGAAATTTAAAAGCGTGATTAGTTGCCAGTTGTCAGTCTTGTCTCCTTTTCTGTGTAATAGTGAAACTATCCTTACTCTAAAGCTGTCAGGGAGTCTGTCATGAGTCTCAAATTCTTTAAAAACTGTCAACAGTTTGTGTGATAAAATGTCCCAGAAAATCAGATATAATTCAAAGGGAAGTCCATCAGTGCCAGGGGACTTCCCCTTTTTAAAATCTTTTAAAGCTTTTTGAATTTCTAAAACTGTAGAATCCTGGGATAAAAGCACATCTGGGCTCTTTACCTTTTTATTTAAAAAGGTTCAAACTTCCTCTAAAACCCCACTGTGAGCCTCTTTTGCACTATATAAGTTATTATAAAAGTTTTCAGTTTCCTTTAAAATCTCTTCTGTGCCGTTACTTCTTTACATCTTAAAATTACACCCCTACTCTGAACTTCAAATAAAACTGACATTTATTCTTTGACTTCTTTAATCTCTTCTGTAAAATCCAATCCACCGTTTAAAAGGTTAAAACATCTCTGCAGTTTTTTCTGCAGCCCCATCATGCATCTTCTTTCCATGTTCTTTTCCCTTTTTCCTATATTTCTAAAAAACTGTCCTGTCCTTTGTTTAACCATTTACCACCATTGTGCTCGTGAGTCATAAAAGTCCTGGAGGGTCTGCCATTGGCTGAACTGCTCCCTATATTCTCTGACCACTTCTTCACCCAGTAATAGGGAACAATTAAGCTTCTACAACCCTCCTCCTACCATCACACCCGTGGAAAGTGAAATGGTGCAAGACAGCATCATGTGATCAGAAACAAAGAGAGGGTCAATGTTGCATCAGTTGGCGGGCATTCCATTGTAAAAACATAGTCAATTCGAGAGGCTCTGGTACCATCACCACTGAACCAGGTGAAGCCCTCCTCTCTTTGATGCAGTTGTTTAAACAGTCACCTAACTTAAAATCCTTGAATAAATTTTGCAATATAACTGATGTCTTATCGACCTTAAAATCTTCTCCTACTCTCTTCCTATCTGTTTTTGATAAAACACAATTAAAATCCCCTGCTACCACTAGGGGAACCCTACCTAACATGTGGGGCTGCAGCTCCTCTAAAAGTTCATGTCTGTCATTTTTCTCTGTAAAACCATACACTTTTAGAATATTAAAATCTTTACCTAAAAAAGTCAGTTTCACTAAAAGTGCCCGCCCTTTCCTCACCACAGTGCTATCCTTGACCGTGATGTCTGAATTGTTGATTAAAATAGCGACACCATCGTTCATGTTGAAGTTGGAACCACTCCATATTGAGGGCCCCATGGTCCACATCTCCACCCACTTCCTGTAGCTATTTAAAAAGGGCAAAGCACACTCTTGCAATAAAAATATATCTGACTTAAAAAATGTTAAATATGATAAAACATTCTGTGCATATCAGGGTGGATCTCACACTTCTCACATTGATTGTAGAGATAGTGAGGGCCGTGAGCAGTATGGTTAAAATGCAAGCATATAAGAAACAACACAAAGATAAAAAAATGCAGAATTAGGTTAAAATCACATCACCTCATGTTGCATTTGCCTCTCCCTTTCCCCAGAGATGCTAGGATCAGGGGGGCAAGTACTCGTCGCCTCAAAGTCCACAAAGAAAGACTCTTGCGGTTCTTTCTGCGACGATGATCTTAGCATAATGTGCAGAAAAGAGACTTCATTTGGAGATTCGCCAGGCCACATACGGTTTAGATCTTCCAAAAAGGAGCTATCTACACTAAAAAAAATTTGTTGATTTGTGGCACTGTTCGTTTTACTTAGATATATTTTGTTAAAACAACACAAACATATTTAGTTTTCCGCCAAAACACAATTGTATTGTGCTTAATCTACTTAAACTGTTTCATTTTCAATTTTACTTAATCATCAATCATTAAACTAACGTAAAGTGTTTAATTTTGTCATTAAAAAAAAAAGAAGTGACGATTTCCAACGCATTTGATGACAGCGCGGAGGAGAGCAAGAGGTACCAGTCAGGTAAGAAAATCTAAAGTTTTTCTTGTGTTATGTCAAAGTCTTTCATTTCTCTTCGAGTTTCTGTTTTGGGATGCTTTTGTTTTGCAGTCTAGTATTGTGTTATCGGTTTATTGCACCGTTAATAGATGATTTTGAGCCGTTGAGAGTAGGGTTGTAACAATATGAGATTTTCACGGTATGATAATCGTCTCCAAAAATATCAAGGTTTCACGGTATACAATATTAAACTATCATTATTATTATAATCATCATCAACAACAATGACCCTTGAAATGAAAACAGATATGGTTTTTGGTTGACATGGTTTATTGTGACAAACTTTTTTTATGAAAATAAGAAAACTTTATGGAAGTATGAATCTACCTTTTGGAATAAAAATAAAAATAAAGCTACACATCTCCCATTTGAACAAAATAAGTAATAGGTTATTTCTCAACAATAAACTGTCCTTCCTCTTTAATATGGGAGAGAAAAATGTGCAGGGTCATGTTTGTTAATATTTTCCTGAGATTATCATAGCAGCATGCATTTTTCTGCTTTTTTTTTCAAGTCAAGTTATGATGAAGAAATGTAACCATGTTGAGATTTTCAGGGCTCAGTCTTGACCGCTGAGGTGAGAGAATGTGTCCACTTGTACTAAACATCCTCTCCGAAGGTACACTCGTGGTAGGGACACAAAGATACTTTCTGCCACATTTGCCAGAAGAGGCATTCATCAGCATGCATTTTCCACCATGCCAGTGGGTCAGTGTCCACACTGATGCTTGAAAGAGACTTGTACTGTCATTTCAGACAGCACCTTATCACTGACATTCTCATTTTCTGAGGTTGCCTTGTTCTGCCTAGATGAAGTGATTCGCTGTAGCAAACCAGATAGACTTTTTCCTTTCTTTTTAGTGGTGGTGGTAGTACTGCTGCTTCCCGCTTCTGCCCAATTTTCTCCTCTTTCTGCTTGAAGATGTTCTCTATCCAAAGGAACTGCTGTTGCATGATTCACAGCTTCTTCCACACATGCCTCAACTGTGTCATCCAGGTTTTTACAGAAGCTTCCTTTAAATCATGCATCCACAAAGCTGGAGATTTGTAGTACTCGTTCAACCTGCTCTGCCCTTGCACGTCTTCTCTCATTACTTGCTTCATCTGTCTGATTAGTAGATTGTCTTCAGCTTGCTCAGAGAGAATTTTGCTGCAAATGTGCTCCAGTACCGGTGTGAGTGATGACAGTGTGACCCGTTTCTCTGATGCCAAGGCATCAGTGAGGTCATAGAGTGGTTGAAGGAGCTGATTGACATTCTCAAGAGTGGCAATGTCATTATCTTTTGGCATGAAATGCCATGTACTCCTGTCACTAGCCAGGACTGCACAGACAGCCTGTTGTTGCTCCAGGAACCTGGAGATCATCTCGTAAGTTGATCCCCACCTTGTTACCACGTCAAGGATGAGGGCATGCTCAGGGAGTTCCAGGTCTACCTGTTTTTTTTTAAATATATATCCTCTTTTCCTTTTCCAACTCCGAGAAAATCATTGAATCAAGTGTCTGCATGCCCTTACTGCAGATTTAACCCTTTGGATCTTCAAGGCTTTGCTAATGGCCAGATTTAAATTGTGACCAAAACAAGTGAGCCAAACACAAGGGAACTCTGCAAAGGCCTTCTTCATATTGGTTGCATTGTCTGTGGTAATTCCGCACAGATTTTCTTTTGAAATCTTCCATTCCTGGAGCATATTATCAAACATCTCGGAGATGTTTTCTGAGGTGTGGTCTTCAGGAAAAAAATGAGACTCCAAACAATGGCACTTAAGCTGCCAATCTGAGGAGAGGTAGTGGACTGTAAAACTTATGAATGGATCCCCACCTCCACTACTGCTGGTCCACAGGTCTGTGGTGGCTGAAATCCACACAGCTTCCTTCAGCTGTTCTTTTTTTATTTATATATTGATTTAAAAGGGACAGTGCATATGAAGGAACATAGCTTTTCAGTAATGTACATATGCCAAAGTTAGCCCCCAGGCTATTTTACATTTATAGTCCCATGTGAGGTCCTCAACAATACCTTAGTAACACAGCTAAACATTTAATTTAAACATGATTCAACTTAATTTAAAAGACACTACATTTAACAACAACATATAAGAAATTCCGCAGTGAGCAAACAGGGCATCTAATATGGCATACACATACACAGTAAAGTGCTACTCAAAATGCATTAAGTGAATTATCAATTTCTTAAAGTGCTATTAGATGCTGCCAAGTGCTTGATCTAGTTTGGTATACATACATACACTTATAAAGTAATAAAATGAACCGTACCCATTTATCTAAATTACAACAATTAGCATTAGTGGGCACATACTTGATTTGTTTTAAGCCAATGTTTAAGTTTGTTCTTAAAACTGGGTAAAGTCGGGCTTTCTCTCACAGCAACCGTTAATTTGTTCAAGATCTCTATCCCCTTAATTGATAGTACATATTGTCCAAATGCTGTAAGTCTGTGAGGCACCACACAATCACCTCTCGTGCAGTCCCTGGTTACACTTCTGCCTCCGCCTTCATTGGTGGAAAAGTATGTTTTTGAAGGTACCTTGTACATTGGGACTGCCTTCTTCATCAGGTGAAGAAAGCCAGGTTTTTCCACTACTCTAAAGGGCATCATGTCTTTAGAAATGAAATAAGCTACAGCATGATTCAATTCTATCTATCACTTGTTTGGATGTGGGATCTAACTTGATTGCTTTTGCAAGTGACTGTGTGACAGCTGGATCAGGAAGCATCTTTGCAGAGGTAGTTTGACCCTGAAGAATTAACAGAATTATGAACATGATTAGCATGTAAAAATTAGCATGTTACTACATATAACCACATAATGAACCAACAACATGGATTTAAATAGGAACTGGAATGTGGCTATAACTTTGATGGGGAAGATTAATTCAAAATGTTAAAATACTGAAATATGTCTAATAAATTTTATTAAAAAAACATATTTTTTATTTATTAATTATTATTTAAGAATAATAGAGTATTTATGAAATGTATTTTACTTCCTCAGAAATTCTGGGTTGTCTGATATAATTGGTCTGGATTCTTTGATTGAATACAAAATGTATTATTGAAAATGCAATCAGATAAAATGTAACAACTTTTGTTTGTCTACACAAGAGAGGTTATGAGTTTCAGTCAGTGTTATTTGATGATTATTCTTTTAAATAAAATTATAAAATGCTCATTAAGAGTTCTCTCAGAGTAGCTCTGGATTTGTTCATGTGTTCACGTCTTCACATACAGTGAGTGAGACAGCAGGCGCTTTAAAAACCACGCACATCATGCGTACTTGAGTGTGTACTAGATCTACTAGATGAAATGGGCTGCTCATTCAGAATACAGAGACACACTGAATGTAGAATTAAGCGAGTCGCACACCAGTCTTTTTGCGCTGTATATTCACAGACATGCACATCGCGATTTGATTTACTGCACAGCTATATTTTAATTTATTCATCCATCTATCTATCAAATCGCACATTTTACGTGGCATCTGTATTGTACTGTAATTGTTTCCAATTACAATACTGGATTCCGGGATTCCTTCTGCATGACAGAAATAATATGGTCGTAAGTTATAAATGGAATTTACCTTTATCTTCACGGAGGGACGATTTTCCCGAATATGGGAGAACATGTTCGATGTGTTTCCTCCTTTTGAAGCAACTCTTCGTCCACATATCTTGCAAACTGGATATCCATCTTCAAGTAGAACCCCACGATCGTTTTTCGGATATCCAAAATATTCCCATACTGCAGATTTTAATTTTTTTTTTTCGCCGGGGGATAGAGATTCACAGTTTCTGTCTCAGACATTTTCAGCACTGTAAAGGTATGGGTGGAGTCTAAGCAGTCAAGCTGAAAGATGTTGCATATATGCGGCAGCTCGGGTGAAATCTGGTTTCTTTTTTTGTTTTTCTTTTTTAAACCGCGGATAAGCAAATGTGCACAATATGACAATCATACATGTCAATATCGCAATAAACCGACATACCGGTATACCGTTACAACCCTAGTTGGGAGATGTGAAAGCGCACGACTCTCTGTAACATATTGACTTTAGTATATATATATATATATATATATATATATATATATATATATATATATATATATATATATATATATACTAGGGCTGAAACAATTAGTCGAGATTATCGACAACGTCGATGATAAAAAAAAATTGATGGCAAATGCTTTTGAGTAACGTTAATAGTTTGATCTCGTATCTGCCTAATGTGAAAGCCTGCAATAATGCAGTTTGACAAGTGTGGCGCTGTAGCGCAAGATTGTAATACACTCTCCTGATTCAATTCAAAAGAAGAAATTGCACTTCAGTTTGAGGAAACCGAGCCGATCCGAACCTTGGATGATTATGTAAATATATACTGCACAGCACGCCTTCCTCTCAATAACTGCATAAACACAACAAAAAACTGACCGCGATGTAAAAGCAGCTCTTAAGAAACATTTGATTACAGCGATGTGGATGTTTGCACGAACTCTGAGGTTCTCCAGGCACTCAGTAAATAAAAGTCCAGTCACGTTTATTTATATAACAGTCCTTTATGCAATAGATATCTTTTCAATATTAAACATGCAAATACAGAGTCAGTGTTGCTAGAATTATAACTTGATTTCCTGTTATAAAGCAGCTCTCCAGTGTGGAGCTAGCTAATGATAAAATCATTTTATAATTGGGGGAAATATTTCATTAAAGTTTTGGTTCTGTGAAAATAAAACGTCCTATCACTTACCTTTACTTGTATTATACATATGGCTTAAAATAAGAAATGTTAAGAGGTAGAATGATTTGTCATTCAGCTACTTCCTCCTATAGCTAATCAAATGGCGAATAGGAGTTTCTCTCTTATCTGATTTTGTGTGCCAAATATATTTATTTGTATAAATTAATTGTATACTAGTAATACATAATGACTTTCAAAAGCAGTAGTAATTAGCTTTATTTGTTAGAATATGTATATTTTAACTAATTATAAAAGCTAAATAATCAATAAATGTCTAACCATGAAATGTAGACCGAGTTTGGAGAGCCCTGGCTCAGCACAGTGAAAGTATTTGAAGATTTGTTTATGAACATGGCAGTGTGGTCATACAATGATTTTAAACCGGACACTACTCTGAGCTGTTTAAATTAAAATGCTCCAGATATGTAATCAGGTTCACCCTTTTGGAATGGTAAACATGACCATATTCATCACTCAAACAAATAAATCACTTAATATTTTGATAATTGAATTGGTTTTTGCTGTTAAACTTTTTTTTTTTTTTTTAAACATTGCACTTCATGTGTTTACAGATTTGTGCAGAATTTGAGACATACAAAATTACCATAGGCCCATTAGAATCAACAATCTTTGCCAAACTGGATCCGCACTACAAAACTTATGAAGATGTTTGCATACTGAAGAAGAGTCCTTGGACTAAACCGCCCGTCTGCTAGCTGCCTCCCGTCACAGAGGTCAGTTAATTCTCAGCACATAGAGACTTTTTCACCTAGATATAACACTATAGAGACTGTGTCTGTTCCCCGAACTAGAAAATACAAAAAATGTCCAAACCAAGTCATGGTTAACAATTTAATTGAGGTTCAACAATTAAAAAACAAATGCAATATGTATAAACAAATGATAAATCTTGGCTTATTGAATATCAGATCCATTTCTACGAAAACACTTTTTGTAAATAATATGATCACTGATCAAAATATAGATGTACTCTGTTTGACAGAAACCTGGCTAAAACCTGATGATTACATTATTTTAAATGAGTCCACCCCCCAAGATTACTGTTATAAACACGAGCCACGTCTAAAAGACAAAGGGGGAGGTGTTGCTTCAATTTATAACAACGTTTTTAGGATTTCTACGAGGGCAGGCTTCAAGTGGAACTCGTTTGAAGTACTGGTGCTACATATAACATTATCCAGAGAAACAAATGTTAATGATAAAGTTATGTTTGTACTGGCTACTGTATACAGGCCACCAGGGCACAATACAGACTTTATTAAAGTTAGTTCTGGCTGCAGATAAAGTTTTAATAGTTGGTGATTTAAATATCCATGTCAGATAATGAAAAAGATGCATTGGGATCAGCATTTATAGACACTCTGAACTCTATTGGTGTTAGACAACACGTTTCAGGACCTACTCAGTGTCGAAATCATACTCTAGATTTAATACTGTCACATGGAATTGATGTTGATAGTGTTGAAATTATTCAGCCAAGTGATGATACCTCAGATCATTATTTAGTTCTGTGCAAATTTCATATAGCCAAAACTGTAAATTCTACTTCTTGTTACAAGTATGGAAGAACCATCACTTGTACCACAAAAGACTGCTTTTTAAGTTATCTTCCTGATGTATCCGAATTCCTTAGCATTAGAGCTGTAGTCAAGTCCAGCTTTGTCGAGTCCAAGTCAAGTCCAAGTCCAGGACTAGTCGAGGCCGAGTCAAGAGCGAGTCCAAAGAGATTTGAGTCCAAGTCAAGTCCAAGTCCAAAAGTTTCGAGTCCAAGTCCAAGACCGAGTCCAAATGAAAGAAAAAAGGGTCCTCTTCAAGACAACATACTTAACTACTGATGATGTTTGTGATGCGAGAGACAGCATATATCTTCTATTCTAAAAAAAATAATTTTACATTATTATTTGTAATAATCAAAAAGCATGTGCAAAGTAACAACTCGGTAGGACAGGGGTCTCCAAACTAGATCCTGGATGGCCAATGTCCTGAAAAGTTTAGCTCCAACTGGCCTTAAAACACCTGGAAGATTAGTGTGTCTAGTAAGAGCTTGATTAGGTTCAAGTGTGTATAATTAGGGTTAAAGCTAACAGGGGCGTTACACAAGATCCCGGGCCCTATGCATAGGCAGTCCTCATGGGCCCCCATTCCCCCCACCCATGAAAATATCCAAGTAAAATCAAATATATTTCAGATTCATAATTTTCAAGGGCCCTCTCTTCCTGTGGGGCCCTGGTAATTTGTACTGGTTTTACCCCCAGTCTGACCCTGGGAGCTAAACTATAAAGGACACTGGCCCTCTAGAAAAGAGTTTGGAGCTGTAAGGTCAAATTATTTTTATGTACTTTTTATTTTCATTTTATTTACTTAATAATGCTGCTTTTGGTGACATTATGTCTGTGGTCAAAAATGTATATGACTGATGCCTTGGCACAGTGCACAGACACACGTAAAGCTTGGGATATGACAAATGCGCGCGGCAAGGCTAGAAGGGATACGTTTGGCTCTACTGGGCATGCGCACATAAATACAGTGAAATTTATGTCATACTGTGCTAAGGCTTGCATGGACTACTCGGCGCTGTTGGAAACAATCAACTACTCCAGCATGCATTAACCATAATGCATACAAAGTGTTTGCAAAACGATGTGAATTTTAGAATTACAATATTGCGTGGAGCTGTTACTATATGACCTTATCTATGTTGCATGTAAAAATAAAATATGTAATGTAATAATTAGGGTTGTGCCTGAAGCCGAATACCTTATTCGGAATGGCATGGATAATGGCTTAAAAAACGAATAACGGACAAGGAATAATTCTGCCTGAATACTCAGCTGAAGCTGACACAGTCTGGTGTTTGCTAGATAACAGGTGAGTCAGGGGATCAGCGCCAGAAGTGAATGAATGAACTTTATGAGTGAAAAGAGCGTAAATCAAACACCGCATTGTTGTCGCCTCTCTGTGCATCTCTCAGGAATCAGAGCTTGGCAAGAATAATATCACCTATAATAATACATATACACGTTCTATTGTATATATTTAAAAGGCAATGCTATTAACCTTAGACTACGATATAATATGAATGAATGGATTAAGCACAGTGCACTCACCAATCAAACAGCTGTGCGTCAGTCTCTCAAAAACCAAACCAGTTCTCTCGTGAGAGCAGGCTAATAATCAACTTAGATATGAATAGATTTTCTATTTGGCCTACATGTTTGCATCTTTACCTTTTGTTGGTTTGCACGGCACAAACACATCTGTTTAGTGAAGTTCATTAACATTAAGACTCGCTTAAAGTGTTCTGCGTAATGAAAATGTGCCCATTGAATGGATTCAGTTCAAATGATCACTAAACATTTGTCATGACATCTCTCTGTTGCATGATAAATATTATTTTAGAAATTAATAATTAATTTATTTTAACACAACATACTTGTTCAGTGATAACTACGAAAAAACGGTCTTATCAAGTAACTGTACGATGTTGTATCCGAATGCAGATAGGAAAAATATTGTGATTGTTACAGATACAAATACTGGCTGTTACATGAAAATGTAAAGATGTAATGTCATAATTATAAAGTTTTTAAAATGTACATATGTAATTGTTGCATAAGGCTATACATTAATACGTGTTTATTGAAAAAAAAAAAAAAAAACGATTTAATGTGTTTTCATTTACAATAGCATGAACCATGAGTAGTCGAGTTCAAGTGTTTTTTATTAAAAAAAAAATCGACTAGTAGAAATCAGTAGTCTTGCAACCCCTATACTGTACAACAAAAATTAGTATTTCATTATTGCAAAGGGTACGTTTAAGGCTATCTAGGTGTAGACGTAAATAAAAGACAATCTAACAGGTAGAAAATTAAATCAGAAACATCTAAACTTTTCAGAACGCAGTAAGTGCACCGCTGGTCATGCACATCCTTTCCCAGAACAAAAACTGAAAGCTAAAATGGAGAAACAGATTATCATAGCTGTACAAGGATAGCCATTTTTTTATGAATCTATTAGCAGAGCTACTACAAGGGATGTTTAGTGCTGGAAATCCATTTATTCTTTGCTGAAACTTCACGAAGAGCGCGTTATGGTTGCCCAGCAACAGCAGACGCCAATGGAGCACAAGCGCAGATTACGGAGTGCTTTGGAAATAAGGAGAGCGGCGCGCCTACCGTTTTCCACACATTTTCAGTCACTACATCATACAATGTGGTTTTGTTTTGAAGGAGAAATTTTTTTTTTTTTTTTTTTTTGCTGGACTTGGTCAAGACCAACTAGAAGACTTGGCGAGTCCAATGGCCAAGTCCGAGACAAGTCCGGGTGCAAATGAAACGAGTCAGAGACAAGTCCGAGACGATAGAAAAATGTCTCGAGTCCGGACTACTACAGCCCTACATAGCATATCCAAAACCTCAGAACAACTTGATGATGTAACAGAAACTATGGACTCTCACTTTTCTAGCACATTAAAAACAGTTGCTCCTTTACGCTTAAGGAAGGTTAAGGAAAACTGTTTGACGTCATGGTATAATGAGCATACTCGCACCCTAAAGAGAGCAGCCCGAAAAATGGAGCGCAGCTGGAGGAAAACAAAACTAGAGGTATTTCGTACTGCTTGGCGGGAAAGTAACATAACCTACAGAAAATCATTTAAAACTGCTAGATCTGATTAATTTTCTTCTCTTTTAGAAGAAAACAAACATAACCCCAGGTATTTATTCAATACAGTGGCTAAATTAACGAAAAATAAAGCCTCAACAAGTGTTGACATTTCCCAACACCACAGCAGTAATGACTTCATGAACTACTTTACTTCTAAAATCGATACTATTAGAGATAAAATTGCAACCATTCAGCCGTCAGCTACAGTCAGTGCAATATAGACCCCCTGAGGAACAGTTCCACTCATTCTCTACTATAGGAGAGGAAGAATTGTATAAACTTGTTAAATCATCTAAACCAACAACATGTATGTTAGACCCTATACCATCTAAGCTCCTAAAAGAGGTGCTTCCAGAAGTCATAGATCCTCTTCTGACTATTATTAATCCTCATTGTCATTAGGATATGTCCCCAAAACCTTCAAACTGGCTGTTATCAAGCCTCTCATCAAAAAACCACAACTTGACCCCAAAGAACTAGTTAATTATAGACCAATCTCGAATCTCCCTTTTCTGTCCAAGATACTAGAAAAGGTGGTATCCTCACAATTATAGTCCTTCTTAGAGAAAAATGGTATATGTGAGGATTTCCAGTCAGGATTTAGACCGTATCATAGTACTGAGACTGCTCTCCTTAGAGTTACAAATGATCTGCTCTTATCATCTGATCGTGGGTGTATCTCTCTGTTAGTTTTATTGGATCTTAGTGCTGCGTTTGACACAATTGACCACAACATTCTTTTGCATAGACTTGAACACTTTGTTGGCAACAGTGGAAGTGCATTAGCATGGTTTAAATCGTACTTATATGACCGCCATCAGTTCATAGCAGTGAATGAAGATTTATCATATCGATCACAAGTGCAGTATGGAGTACCTCAAGGCTCAGTACTAGGGCCGCTTCTCTTCAAGCTTTATATGTTACCCTTGGGAGATATCATCAGGAAACATGATGTTAGCTTTCACTGTTATGCTGATGATACTCAGCTCTATATTTCTTCGCGGCCCGGTGAAACACACCAATTTGAAAAACTAATGGAATGCATAGTCGATATAAAAAACTGGATGACGAGTAATGTCTTACTGCTAAATTCAGAAAAAAACAGAGGTGTTAATTATAGGACCTAAAAACTCAGCTTGTAATAACCTAGAACACTGACTTGATGGTTGCTCTGTCAATTCTTCGTCATCAGTTAGGAACCTAGGTGTGCTATTTGATCGCAATCTTTCCTTAGAAAGCCACGTTTATAGCATTTGTAAAACTGCATTTTTCCATCTCAAAAATATATCTAAATTACGGCCTATGCTCTCAATGTCAAATGCAGAAATGTTAATCCATGCATTTATGACCTCAAGGTTAGATTATTGTAATGCTTTATTGGGTGGTTGTTCTGCATGCTTAGTAAACAAAATACATCTAGTCCAAAATGCAAGAGTTCTTTACTAGAACTAGGAAGTATGACAATATTAGCCCGGTCCTGTCATCCCTGCACTGGCTCCCTATCAAACATTGTATAGATTTTAAAATATTGCTTATTACTTATAAAGCCCTGAATGGTTTAGCACCTCAGTATTTGAATGAGCTCCTTTAACATTATACTCCTCTACGTCCGCTACGTTCTCAAAACTCAGGCAATTTGATAATACATAGAATATCAAAATCAACTGCGGGCGGCAGATCCTTTTCCTATTTGGCGCCTAACATTGTTTGGGAGGCAGACACACTCTTGCAGTTTAAATCTAGATTAAAGACCCATCTCTTTAACCTGGCATACACATAACATACTAATATGCTTTTAATATCCAAATCCGTTAAAGGATTTTTAGGCTGCATTAATTAGATAAACCGGAACCGGAAACACTTCACATAACACCCTATGTACTTGCTAAATCATTAGAAGAATGGCATCTACGCTAATTTTTGTCTGTTGCTCTCTTGTTCCGAGGTCACCGAGAATTGCAAACAAATGCACATACACTATTTAACTGAACAGAGATGACATAACTGAATTCAATGATGAACTGCCTTTAACTATCATTTTGCATTATTGAGACACTGTTTTCCAAATGAATGTTGTTCAGTTGCTTTGACGCAATGTATTTTGTTTAAAGCGCTATATAAATAAAGGTGACTTTGACTTTGTCAAATAATGAAACCCTCTTGGTGCCCACTACACAGGTAAGAACAACTGCACTCAACACAACCTTGTATTAAAACATTATTCTCTCACTGGCCACTGGGATTGTAACGATATACCGGTATGACGATATACCGCGCTATAAATATGTACTATTATCATACCGTGTACATTTGCTTATCTATGGTATTGAGAGAAAATAACAAACACAGAATCTCACCTGCGCCTAGGCAACAACGTTCCACCTAAGGGGCCGTTCACATATCGCGCCTAAAACACATGGAAAACGTTAGACCAGCGGCATTCTGATTTTTTCCCAAAGCCGCCTCCTGGCACTTGCGCTCTTGAGGCGTCTGCCGTTGCTAAGCATCAATGACCCGCTCTCTCCATGAAGACACAGAAATTTCAGCAATGGATAAATGAATTTGCAGCACTAAAATTGCTTGCAGTACCTCTGCTACTTGATTTATTTAAAAATGGCAATCCATATACAGCTATGATCAGCTGTTCCTTCATCTTGGCTGAGCTTTCAACGTTGTTACGGGAAAGGTGAGGAAGCTACATGACCTGCGGTGCACTTGCGGCATTATGAAAAGTTGAGATGTTTTTAACTCGATGCGGTGCAGAGGCGCCTGGAAAAAACGAGCGCGTTTGCTACATCTGAAATAACAAACTTGAGCGCGCAAAGGACGTGATATGTGAACTGCCACTAACTGTTCTCTTGCTCCACCCAAACGTACAGCGGAGACAACATCAGAGACAGAGGCCATTATTTCTAATCTCTATCCCACGTCAAATTATGAGTTAAAATTGGCATTAGTAGGCCTATGGGAATACTTTTTGTATTGAAAAGACGAATGCTTATTTGTCCTTGAAGTTAGACACAATTTGCAAAAACTGTAGTTGGAAAGTGGCTGCAAAATGAGGAAACGCATCGAACATGTTTACCTATTCAGAACATCATCATCCCGTGCAGATACAGCTATACCGTATACCGGTCATCTCTGCTGTTCCAAGGATGTTTTTACTCATATGAAGAGGATCATCTTTTCTGTGTACAGTAGGTGGCCAGCCTATCTGGGCCTGACTGCCGCGGGGGTAACTGTAATTCAGTCGCGTGTTAAAATCATTTGCGAAACTACCGTCAGGTGGCACAAAGGGACGGATTGCGAAATGAATGTAATTGTAAAATGAGATAAGAGAAGGAAGTAAAACAACAATAACATTATGATATAACGTTGTAACATTTAAAAAAAAAAACTAAGTACAATTTGTTAATTTTTAAAATGTAGGATAGTCTTAGGCTACAGTCTACTAAACAAAAATTAAAAGAAGACCTTTACACAAAGGATCATATGCATGCTATTTTTATTAAACAGTAAATAAATATAATGTCTATGTATATATATATATATATATATATATATATATATATATATATACATATATATATAAGCTAAATGTTTTAATTTCATTTGCATTTCGGTTCTTGGTTTAAAAAAAATCCTCAGGTTCCTTATGCAGAGCGAAATGGGAAGGGTCCAGCATTTAGCAATAATTAGTATTAACTCTGTTATTATTCTTGATTTTTCAATCTACCAACACTTTGCATTTTTGAATTATGCCTTATGTGTGACCAAAAATTAAATATTATTTGTTTCAGCTGTTTGATCGCGGTGGTGCATGGCGCACATATTCACTGGAAACAGCAGTTGTTCACCAGACATTCGGCATGAGCACTTTGACATATTGTTAATTATGATTTATTTTCCATCGATACTGAAATGCACACAGCCTATTTACCTCGTGAATAATAGTTAAGCTTCAAATGGGCAACATCACGAATATGGAAACGTTTGGATTTCTCCCGATTGAGAAAACCTAACCTTACCTTATGCTTAGCTTTAAATTATTATTATTATTATTATTATTATTATTATTATTATTACTAAGCTTATATTATTGTGTGACAATTTATTGTGAAGAGGAAAACCCCTTGAGATGTAACATCTTGTTTTCGAGGGGACCTCGAATATTATATACTGCAATTATATCTATCCATTAGAATTATATATTTTTAATTATTGTTTTGTTCTGATAAATTTGTTAAATAGATTTGTTGTAAAATATTTTCTTATAGCCTATTCTCTTCCTCACAAAATTTTTTTTTAGCGTGTTTAAAAAAAAAAAAACGAAAAATAGGTGATTAGTCCGTTAAAATGAAACATATACACGACTCATATATTTTTTTCCTCTAACAAACTTAATTTATTTTTTAGCATGTTTAAAAAATAAAGAATAAAGAAAACATTCAGCAAATGAAAATAGGTGATTAATCCGTTAAAATTTGTTACTCTTGGTTAAGAGTAATTATAATTATTTAACAGAGCCTGGGACCAATCTAGGCTATCCAGGGTTTTTTTGTTGTTAGTAGTAGTAGATATAATGCTGCTTCTGTCAAGATGATTTATGACTTTGACCTTTGACAGGTTGAACTTCCGGTAACCTTATGATGGATGGGCGGAACAAATGAGATCAGGGGTTAACCTATGACCTTTCCACGCATCGATCATATGGTTTTGACAGAAAGTTTTACCCTATTGACCTAATTAGTTCTAAATCATGGTTTTGACGGCTAGTTTAATCGGTACATGAAAGACTCCCCACACATCGTTCATGCCGTTTTGACAAAGTTTTACCCTATTGACCTGTTAGTTCTAAATTAAAACGGTATATGAAAGACTCCCCAATCATCGATCATGTGGTTTTGACAGAAGTTGTTTGAAGTTGTGTCAGTTAGCTTGTTTGAACTTTATCCCAGTTTGTTTGAACTCTGTGTCAGTTAGCTTGTTTGAACTTTATCCCAGTTATAAGGTTATGTGTCTGTGTGTGTGTGTGTGTGTGTGTGTGTGTGTGTGGATATACGGCTTCTCCCCCTCCCATTACGTTTATGAGCAGTGTATAAATGGGGTCGGTGTGTTCTACATTTATATATATATATATATATATATATATATATATATATATATATATATATATATATATATATAAAACATCCTATAATTTATATATATAAAACAATTAAAGGTTGAAAAACATTTCAGTTATATAATTTATATAATCTAAAACACATTTTAATTATTTCACATTTATATATATATATATAAAACATTATATAATTTATATAATCTAAAACACATTTTAGTTATTTCACATTTATATATAAAACATTTTATAATTTATATAATCTAAAACACATTTTAGTTATTTCACATTTATATATAAAACATTCTATAATTTATATAATGTAAAGCGATTTAACCAAGGTTGAAAAAACATTCTGTTCTTTTAAAAAAGGTTATAAATTAAACTGTATAAAAAATATACTGAAACCGACTGTTTCAGATAAACAAGATCCAATGTTTTTTGTTTTTTTTTTAGAGAGCAGAAAGGAGGTATTTTCACACACCTTTGATCCAGCGTCTGTGTTTGCACGCCACAGTGCACACTCGTCGGAATTTACTACAAAATCATAATATCTTCAAAGCCATTTTTTAATTAAAACCAAACATATCTCACGCGGGAGTACCATGTTTTTGACAGTTTTCTGACGGTTCACCAATGAATTACGGTTGGTGCGCGGCTAGCATCTCTTGTACCCCTCTCTCTCTCCCTCTCTCTCCCTCTAATGCCTGTGTACACACATTCGTCTCCAAGTCTTATTTTCTTCTTTTAATGAATATAAACACATTATACCTTCACAAACAATATAAAACAAAACATTTACATTAGTTTTGTTCATCACTAAAAATATACATTTTACCAGGATCGGGGAAAAAAAATATATTATTGAACAGAATGAAGAATATGGTCTATTGAGGAACCCGGACGTGTCATTGACACAATTCTGTTAAATTCATTTCACATTATTTGTTGCAAGACATTTTCTATATTATATTTAAAACCTTTTATATCCATCTTTATATCATATCTTTTTCAAAAAGCTGTTTAATTATTTATTTTAACCGTACACCTACAGTACCACCATACAATAATATGCTGCATGCACGTACACTTTTAAGCGATCTGAATTATGACTAGCCTATAAATTTCATCATAAGCCACGTGTACCTTATTATATCACTATAATATCCACGGCGCTGTACAAATTTGTATTCTGATAAACCATATAAACAAGCGGACATACGTGTGGACATATCAAGTTAAAAAGAGACTTATCTCTATTTTAAACAATATTAAATTATATATGACGGCATGTTACTAAACCGGAAACATACATTTTAAACAAGTATTCATCGTTTTTATAAAACACATCGCAGTTACAGACATGTTACTAAACCAAAACAAATAATTTTATCATACATTTTTTTTAATCATATATTCAATCAATACTTATACAACATATACAAACACATTTTAAACATATTTTAAACAAAAACTAATCATAAACGCAGCCTTCTCAAAATTACAGACATGTACAATCATGCTGATCACATATTATGGGATATTCACACTTTTAGCCACTAATACGTTTTAGGATAATGAAAAACACCAACGTCTGAGGGGTGTCAAAATATATCCAGTCCCCAAAACCCACTCAGACTCCAGGGGTTAAAGAATATGAAAATAAATAATTATATAATGACATCAGGCTACTAAAGCAATTCATTAAACAAAAAAAGGTATTCAACATTTAAGTTAATCAAACTTATAAAACACACCATACTCTTCTTTTTTTTTTAAAAAGATAACTTATTTTAAATGTGATAGCATAGTATATATACAATAAACATTTCTGATGATACATATACAAATTTATCCCTTACATTTTTAGACCGGTGAGAGATGTCCAAACATGAATGAAATATCCCCAAAATAAAATAATACGACTTAAAAAATAAAATAAAAATGATTAAATCATAAACAGAATCTCACAGGTCTTTGTAGTGAAATGTATGTGAGACCTGAGGGGCTGCTTCACACACACCCCGCGCAGGCGAGGGTGGAGTTCCAGACCGCATGATCAAAGTGTACATTAGAATGGATAGAATGGTGTACATAGAATGGTGTACATTATTTCAAAGCTAACATTAATGTAATGTTTTTTTAATAATCAGTACCCCCCAGTACATCTGATGTCCATTGATTCTTAATTCAACAAAATGATGATATGTATTACCTAAAATATTTTATATAATATTATATAATAAAAAAATTATTTATATCATAACATATTATATCATATCATATATATGATTATATTATATTAGATGCGTCATGCATTAATCACTTTAGATTCTTTAAAGTTCTTATTTTTAGCACCATCTTCAAAGTTTTCATACCATCTCTCTCTCCCTCTCTCCCTCACACACACTCTCTCTCTCTCCCTCTCACACACACACACACTCTCTCTCTCTCTCCCTCTCTCCCTCTCTCTCTCTCTCTCTCTCTCTCTCACACACACACACACACACAATATGAAACATGATGCCAAAGTCTTTCTGTATGTTTTAAAAATAAAAAATATTGATTTAGCTTTAAATCTATACTGAGGAGCTCGTTTGTTTGTCACAGTATAGACTGTGAAGTTTAGATGAAGTTGTTTTATCTTTTAGAAGAAAGACCCTCGATGGTATTCAACCATTAAAGATGGTTCAGGAAAGACCCACACGTCCTAGAGATGTAATTTATGTGCGTTGCTACGGTCGTAAACCTTTCACATATCCACGGTACTTTCAGACACAGAGCAGGAAAGACATTTGCAGGCCCTCTGCTTAGCCGTCCCAAAATACCTCCATTTAAAAGCAAAAATATTAAAATGACCGCCTGTACATCTAACAGGCTGTAGTTCTATTTTATATGTTTTGTATTAAAAGTACTTACTTTTGTATTTAAATCCTTATTTAAAACAATATATTTAACCGACAGTATCCCCCCAACGTGTTTTCCATCAGTTGTTTGCCCTTCAGCCTTATTAAGTAGTGCTTTTCATTTAGCCTACTGTAAGATCCCTTTACAATAGTCTAATGAAAGTTAACTTTTCTTAAAGTTTATAGTTGTATTTTACTGCATCCCCATCCTTCTATCCTGTAGATTGTATGCGTACTGTAAAATAACAAATATACATCTTGCTTAAAGTCACTAAAATAATTACACCTACAATTTGAAACGTGTTTAAACACATTGTGTGTCACTAAAGCAAGGCACACCGTCTATCGTCTTATTTTTTTAAATAACCGATGACAAATCGTCTCTTCATATAATTTATCCACCCGAGTGCTTTTCTCGCACGAGTAGAAAACTCTTTCTCTTTGGATGTGTTTGGCAGAAACATAATTTCTACATCAGAAAATTTTTTAAATGTACGCTGAACTTTTCTCATTCGATAGAAATACTATTTTCAAATTATTTACCCGGCCTATAACACTCGGTGTAAATGTTCTTACCTAGAACAGAAAACATACACTTTGACTGTTTTGTAGATGCCAACAGATCATGTCAAGGGTGTTTCACATCTAAGAATCACAATTCACAGTTTTGTAAATCACATTTTTCTTACACCTCGAGATTTGGCCGTATCAAGATTTCGGAGGTCCGTTCACAATTTTTTATGTCGGATCCTACGTTTTTATGCGATCTTTGTGCTGCGTCATCGTAATAGAAATAAATGAAAATTAAGAAATTAAGTAACAGTTTTTTCTCTTTGAGATATTTCTTTTAGCTCAACTTTGTGTCTGTCCAAAAGTGTGATCGCATGAAGCATCGAAGCAAAAATTAAGTCTAGCTGTTTTACACTTAAAACTATTACAACTTAAACAAATCAAACGGTACACTCGTTAAAGTTTAAGTTTACTCGTTAAGTAAATTTGAGCGACCAAATCACTAAGAAAGAGAGTATAGCAAGAAAACTTAGCGTTTACAACGCATATACAATTCAGAATACAATTGTTAAAGTATTTTTTTTTTTTGTTAAATGTTGATTTGTAAATTATATTTTTATTACTCCGTTAGATTTAGTCATCGTGTTCGGATAGCCGATGACACAATTCACATTTTTATTTTTAAGACTCCTGTAAGTTCATGCTAACTCTCGCGTGGGAAAGAGAGCGGGGTGAGTGTATTCTATTTATTTAAATAAAATTATTAAACATTTCCCCCGAACATTTTTTATTATTTTGACAAAACACGACAAGACGACATTAAACAATGTTATCAGTTCCTACGGCCATCTTCTTCGATTCAAATAAAGCAACATCTCCGGTGTACGTGTGTATGTGCTAAACATCTTTGCTTCTCCACTTTTCCAGATTTGTTAGATGGGCTACCGTTGTAATACAAACACATTTGAGAACTACGACGTTCTCACTTTTGTAACGGTTATAGAAAAATGCCGTACACACTTTTGCATTTCATAATTCAGTGATTTTAGCTGTAATGAGCACATAAGACAAAAATTGTGATTGTGAAAAAACTTGAGATAGTCGACCGATCTGTTGACACGTTGTTTTGCAGTTTTCAAACATACACTGCCTGTTCATAGGAATTTTACGGCATAAAAATATCGCCCCTACATCTAGAGCTCTTGTTCATATAGCTGATGACCATGTTCACATTGTTTCAACATCTCCGCTCGACATTAAAGAGTAGGCCTATGTGTACTCTCCTTCGGTCATAAGCATTATCATCTGCCGTGCGCTGAGATTTTTCTGCTTTGTCCACTTTTGACGGATTTGCTAGAGGGACTATGTCGCCTTGTTGTAACGTGATTACGTTTAAGATCCATAAGATTGCACTACATTCACCTGAAAAGGTTATAGATATAGTCTTTTATACAGGAAATGTGTATCGGAATAACAATTACCTAATAGTGAAGTCCGCTCTTTTAAACTATTGTGAAAACTTTTAATGTTGATCCGGCCCACCAGCCGTGTATCTTTTTCATTGTTTTTAGATAAAGACTATTCTCAGAGTTTGGTCAAACAGACAAAAACATGAACAAAATAGAGTACAAGATGATTAAATGATTGTCAAGAGAGTGTTTAAACTGAGATTGTGATGCACTTTAGAGCTTTTTCTGGTCTACCTATGTCACAATGACAAATAATAGCCACTACCTCGACTTTTAAAATGAGCCTTACCATCTTCTGTTATGACTCTTACACTTAATAAAAACCCATCTACTACACTAAAGTTAGACATTAAAAGTCATGGATGTCATGGATGTGGTATTTTCATCGTATGCATCTCTAAACAGTACTTCAATAAATAAACCGCTGTTGATAAGTCGTTCATTTAAGTGAGAGGCGGGATGATTTTGACCGTTTTAGTCATTCGTCGTGCTTAAGGTCTGATCCAGGAAACCGCGCTACGACTGTAACTGCGCTGTCACGTCTAAATAACCCGCTCTTCTTTAAGAAAACCGCGAGGCGAACAGTTTCTGACATCTATTAATTCACTTCATTTTTTTCACCACCACAAATATTTTGTTTAGCATACATATTAGTTTTAGTCAGTTACATAGACGTCACGCATTAAGTTTATAGTTATTTTAAATAATTATGATGGAGTTACAGGTTTAGGTTAGTGGGGTGCCTGTAAGCGGTGACAACTTTGAGCATCGGAGACGACGGTGTTACTCAAACAGCCCATATCTTTATCTTTTAACAAAAACTGTCGTATTACGTGTTACTAAGACAAAATCTGTAACAGCGTTCATTAATATGTTGAAATGAAAACAAACTTTATAATGACCGTGAGTTCAATATAGCCTAACACCGCATTGACAAATGTTTGTTCTAACGCTTTCGCCCAAAAATTGCGAGATTTCTTAACGGACGCTAGAGCGAACTGTAAACCACACACTTCCTCATCGCATTACGCTAAGAAACTGCACATGGTTAAAGCTATTACACCATAAACTGTCTAAAGTTGTTAATGTACAAGCACAGTAAACTATTTCTACAAAAAATATCATTGCACTACTGTTTTTGCATACAATACATCGTTCAACAATACTTTTGCACACTCATTCGACTTTATTTATTACCGCCGTTCTCACGTTCCTGCTGTTCATAATGTATATATAATCCTTCATTGCTCGGTTCATCATGTACATACGATCCCTACATTGCATTCATATTTATATTCTGTATATACTCTGATCAATATCGTATATAGCAACTACACTTTATATTCTGTATAGCTTTACTTACTCTGCACTTTTATGTATATAAAACACTATATTCTTGCACTTCTGGTTAGATGCTAACTGCATTTTATTAGCTCTGTACTTGTACTCTGCATAATGACAATAAAGTTGAATCTAATCTAATCTAAACAAGTACAATCGTACGCTTCCAGGACTTTGCAAATTCTTTCTGTTTAAATTAGTTTAAACTGACTTTCGCATTCTTATCTTATTTTCACCAACTAAGTGTTATTCCTAGGCCTCGCGGATTGTTTTCTAGTTTTGGCCCTCAACCTCTTTGTTCATACGCAGTGATATCTCTGTGAATCTGCTCGATTTCATAAAATATCTTTTACGTTATATCATTATACTATCCTAGTTTATATCAGATACAAGTTTGTTTCTTCATATTTCTCTTACATCTACCCCCGTTAGAGTATCCGCGACAGTATACTCATTGTAATGTGCTAAATCATTAAAATCCAAAAAATGAACTCTGAGAAAGAATATCCGGTGAAAGGATTCAAACTTTTATTTCAACAAAACAGTGTTGAATTTACAATGAAGTAATGAAGAAAGTGATCAAATTGTTATTACAAACAATAGGGATGACATGACATCACAAGTTATCTAGCCAGAAAAGAAAATCTCGGCAGGCCCTCAAGTTTTGTTCTACTATGAAATTGACGACGGTTTCAATAATTTCATGTATTGCGAAACCATAATGTTTAGCGACTAACATCACACACAAATCCGTTATGCACGTACACAGACAGAGAGTCTCGTTAGTGTACATCTCGTCGCTACATTCGGCCGTCACATACAGAATTTTTCTGGTCGTTACACAAATCGGCGCCTTGCTGGTCGTATACAAGCTCGTCAAATCAGGCCACGGATTATTTTTCAGTCTTCTTACAACGTCCATTTCTTTCTTGAGATTTGTTACGCGCTTGGACTCCGTCGTAAAATCATGATTTGGATCAGATGCATCGTCTATGATTTTACGCATCACATCAACCATTTGCTCTCTGTAACATTGTTTAAACATAGAGTCTATGTTGGCTTTTACAGGACACATCTTTCCCTCGGCACAGCCGCACTCCACTCGCTCATCCGCAGCAGCGCTGGTAGTGGCGGACATCCTTTTCAGAATTTGTTCCAAGACGTAAACCGAGTGTTTTTTTAAATCCACGACGATCCAGTGTTTTTTAAAATCCACGACAATCCAGATGAAAAATGAGAGAGTGCATCAGTTTCAGACAAATTTGATCGTTGAAGCCGATTCTGTCAGTCCACGTAGATAATATTTTGATTGAAAAGATGTTGCAGTGGCTACGTCGACGCGCTGTAAAAACCCTTGTTCGCGGATCATAAGAAAACCTGCGATAACTGCAGAGTTTATGAGGTCAGGCGCTCACAGGGGATAAAGACTAGCTATAGTCATGAGGAAGTAGCGGTGGATCCTTTGTACATTCTACCAAAAATAGGTTGTGGGTGTTGCGCTCAAAAAGCGGAGGAGGGTGAAGGGGCCGTGGTTAGGGTTTGACTTGCGAGAAATATGAAGAAACAAACTTGTATCTGATATAAACTAGGATAGTATAATGATATAACGTAAAATATATTTTATGAAATCGAGCAGATTCACAGAGATATCACTGCGTATGAACAAAGAGGTTGAGGGCCAAAACTAGAAAACAATCCGCGAGGCCTAGGAATAACACTTAGTTGGTGAAAATAAGATAAGAATGCGAAAGCCCGTTTAAACTAATTTAAACAGAAAGAATTTGCAAAGTCCTGGAAGCGTACGATTGTACTTGTTTAGATTAGATTAGATTCAACTTTATTGTCATTATGCAGAGTACAAGTACAGAGCTAATAAAATGCTGTTAGCATCTAACCAGAAGTGCAATAATATAGTGTTTTATATACATAAAAGTGCAGAGTAAGTAAAGCTATACAGAATATAAAGTGTAGTTGCTATATACGATATTGATCAGAGTATATACAGAATATAAATATGAATGCAATGTAGGGATCGTATGTACATGATGAACCGAGCAATGAAGGATTATATATACATTATGAACAGCAGGAACGTGAGAACGGCGGTAATAAATAAAGTCGAATGAGTGTGCAAAAGTATTGTTGAACGATGTATTATATGCAAAAACAGTAGTGCAATGATATTTTTTGTAGAAATAGTTTACTGTGCTTGTACATTAACAACTTTAGACAGTTTATGGTGTAATAGCTTTAACCATGTGCAGTTTCTTAGCGTAATGCGATGAGGAAGTGTGTGGTTTACAGTTCGCTCTAGCGTCCGTTAAGAAATCTCGCAATTTTTGGGCGAAAGCGTTAGAACAAACATTTGTCAATGCGGTGTTAGGCTATATTGAACTCACGGTCATTATAAAGTTTTGTGTGTTTATTTTCATTTCAACATATTAATGAACGCTGTTACAGATTTTGTCTTAGTAACGCGTAATACGACAGTTTTTGTTAAAAGATAAAGATATGGGCTGTTTGAGTAACACCGTCGTCTCCGATGCTCAAAGTTGTCACCGCTTACAGGCACCCCACTAACCTAAACCTGTAACTCCATCATAATTATTTAAAATAACTATAAACTTAATGCGTGACGTCTATGTAACTGACTAAAACTAATATGTATGCTAAACAAAATATTTGTGGTGGTGAAAAAAATGAAGTGAATTAATAGATGTCAGAAACTGTTCGCCTCGCGGTTTTCTTAAAGAAGAGCGGGTTATTTAGACGTGACAGCGCAGTTACAGTCGTAGCGCGGTTTCCTGGATCAGACCTTAAGCACGACGAATGACTAAAACGGTCAAAATCATCCCGCCTCTCACTTAAATGAACGACTTATCAACAGCGGTTTATTTATTGAAGTTGTCATGATTCTGCCCTCGTGTCCTTGATTTTTCCTAGTCTTGAGGCAGGATCATGGCAGACCCGTGTTTTGTGTTCAAGCACATGGCCTTGTCTTTGGGCCATGTGCTTGTGTTCTTATTCCCTTGCCCCGCCCCCCTTGTTATCCTAGTCTTGTCGTGATTGTCCTATCTGTGCCACCTGTCGTGTCTTGATTAGTTCCCCTATTTAGATCTCCTAGTGTGCTCTGTCTTGCGTCGGTTCATTGTTCATCACTTGTGATTGTACCACATTTGTGATTGTGATTGTTCCTGAAGAAGTGTTTTGTATTTCCGTGAGTGTTTGTTTATAGTTAGTGTTCCCGTGCTTTGAGTCTTTGTTTATCTCGTTAACTCAGTCCTGTTCAGTTATTTTGTATTTCCCTAGTCAGTGTTTTCCCCCTCGTGGGTTTTTGTTTTCCCTTTTTGTTAAATAAATCCTGTGTTTCGTTACTTCCTGTCTGCACCTGAGTTCCTCCCTTACCAAAACCCTGACAGAATGAACCGACCAAAAGGGAACTCAGCAGACAGGAGGCAATGCTGGATGTCATCAGCCAGCAAGCGGGATGGTTTTGAGGGCTCTCGCCTAGTGGTGTTCCGGGGGACCAGGGGAGGTCGTTCCGGAGTAAGCGGTCGAGAGGAGGAGCCACAGAGGTCCCCTCCACCTACCCACCTGCCAACGATTCCAGAGGGTCGTGTCCTGGCCGTGGCAACCCTGGGGGACCAGGCAAGTTCCTCCCAGAATCCTGAGGCACCTCCCACTTCCTTCAGTCTCCCCAACAAGCGAGGGAGACGGTTTTCGTGGGAGTCAGCCTCGGAATCGTCGGCGTCAGAGTCTGCCCTGCCCGAGACCGAACTTCCCCAACCCGTCTCTGTCCCAGCGGTGACCTCTGCACCGCGGCCTAGAAGGAAGAGGAGGAAAAAGGGGTCTCCCGGTCCTGCGACTCTGTCGCCTCCTGCAGCGGTGAGCGTGCCCGAGCCAGCAGCGGTGAGAGCTGGTGTGCCCGAGCCAGCAGCGGTGAGAGCTGGCGTGCCCGTGCCAGCAGCAGAGAGAGCTGGCGTGCCCGTGCCAGCAGCGGTGAGCGCTGGCGTGCCCGAGCCAGCAGCGATGAGTGTGCCCGAGCCAGCAGCGGAGAGCGCTGGCGTGCCCGAGCCAGCAGCGGTGAGCGTGCCCGAGCCAGCAGCGGTGAGCGTGCCCGAGCCAGCAGCGGTGAGCGCTGGCGTGCCCGAGCCGGCAAAGAAGAGAGCTGTATGCAAGTCTGCAGTCGTGAGAGCGGAGGAGAGTGCCGCGGCCGACTCTGCAGCAAAGACTCTAGTACAGTCTGTCTCATTTCGTAAGGAGATGCCAATTATCCTAGCAGCTAAAGCCTTCTCAGATTATTTGTCTATTCTTGTCCGGATCCTAGAAGTCCCCGCCAGTCCTGTCTTGTCCCCAGACCCTGCCCCCAGAAGTCCCGAGTGTCCAGCCGTTGTCTCCCCGTGTCCTGTTATCCCCCCGTGTCCCGTAGATGTTGTCTCCCCGAGCCCAGTAGATGTCGTCTCCCCGTGTCCCGTGAGTGTTGCCCCGTGTCCTGTTGATGTAGCCCCGTGTCCCGTAGATGTCCCGTGTCCTGTTGTCTCCCCATGTCCAGTAGATGTTGTCCCCCCGTGTCCAGCTGTCGTCTCCCCGTGTCCCGTGAGTGTTGCTCCGTGTCCAGCTGATGTTGCCCCGTGTCCTGTTGATGTAGCCCCGTGTCCAGTGAATGTTGCCCTGTGTCCCGTAGATGTCCCGTGTCCTGTTGTCTCCCCGTGTCCAGTAGATGTCGTCCCCCCGTGTCCAGCTGTCGTCTCCCCGCGTCCCGTAAGTGTTGCCCCGCGTCTTGTGTCTGCTCCTGTCATGTCCTCTGTCGGTTGTCCCGAGACCCCTCCCCACCCCTCACCACCCAGACCTGCCCGTACCCCCCGTCGTCAGCCTTCGTCTTGTCCTCCTAAGATCCCTACCCCTCCCTCCCACCCTGGTCTGTCCCCCATGAACTTTGTGCTCCCGCCTCCTCCCCTTCCCTGTTTGCTTTTTTTGATTTGCCACCCCAACCCTGCCATTGTGTATTCATGTTTGTCGTTGTTATTATTTGTCATGTCTTGTTGGTTTGTGTCTGTGTCCCAGTCTGTCATGTCCCGTGTTTGATGTTCCCTTGAGGAGCGTCTGGAAGCCGCTCCTTAAGGGAGGGGTTCTGTCATGATTATGCCCTCGTGTCCTTGATTTTTCCTAGTCTTGAGGCAGGATCATGGCAGACCCGTGTTTTGTGTTCAAGCACATGGCCTTGTCTTTGGGCCATGTGCTTGTGTTGTCTTATTCCCTTGCCCCGCCCCCCTTGTTATCCTAGTCTTGTCGTGATTGTCCTATCTGTGCCACCTGTCGTGTCTTGATTAGTTCCCCTATTTAGATCTCCTAGTGTGCTCTGTCTTGCGTCGGTTCATTGTTCATCACTTGTGATTGTACCACATTTGTGATTGTGATTGTTCCTGAAGAAGTGTTTTGTATTTCCGTGAGTGTTTGTTTATAGTTAGTGTTCCCGTGCTTTGAGTCTTTGTTTATCTCGTTAACTCAGTCCTGTTCAGTTATTTTGTATTTCCCTAGTCAGTGTTTTCCCCCTCGTGGGTTTTTGTTTTCCCTTTTTGTTAAATAAATCCTGTGTTTCGTTACTTCCTGTCTGCACCTGAGTTCCTCCCTTACCAAAACCCTGACAGAAGTACTGTTTAGAGATGCATACGATGAAAATACCACATCCATGACTTTTAATGTCTAACTTTAGTGTAGTAGATGGGTTTGTATTAAGTATAAGAGTCATAACAGAAGATGGTAAGGCTCATTTTAAAAGTCGAGGTAGTGGCTATTATTTGTCATTGTGACATAGGTAGACCAGAAAAAGCTCTAAAGTGCATCACAATCTCAGTTTAAACACTCTCTTGACAATCATTTAATCATCTTGTACTCTATTTTGTTCATGTTTTTGTCTGTTTGACCAAACTCTGAGAATAGTCTTTATCTAAAAACAATGAAAAAGATACACGGCTGGTGGGCCGGATCAACATTAAAAGTTTTCACAATAGTTTAAAAGAGCGGACTTCATTATTAGGTAATTGTTATTCCGATACACATTTCCTGTATAAAAGACTATATCTATAACCTTTTCAGGTGAATGTAGTGCAATCTTATGGATCTTAAACGTAATCACGTTACAACAAGGCGACATAGTCCCTCTAGCAAATCCGTCAAAAGTGGACAAAGCAGAAAAATCTCAGCGCACGGCAGATGATAATGCTTATGACCGAAGGAGAGTACACATAGGCCTACTCTTTAATGTCGAGCGGAGATGTTGAAACAATGTGAACATGGTCATCAGCTATATGAACAAGAGCTCTAGATGTAGGGGCGATATTTTTATGCCGTAAAATTCCTATGAACAGGCAGTGTATGTTTGAAAACTGCAAAACAACGTGTCAACAGATCGGTCGACTATCTCAATTTTTTTCACAATCACAATTTTTGTCTTATGTGCTCATTACAGCTAAAATCACTGAATTATGAAATGCAAAAGTGTGTACGGCATTTTTCTATAACCGTTACAAAAGTGAGAACGTCGTAGTTCTCAAATGTGTTTGTATTACAACGGTAGCCCATCTAACAAATCTGGAAAAGTGGAGAAGCAAAGATGTTTAGCACATACACACGTACACCGGAGATGTTGCTTTATTTGAATCGAAGAAGATGGCCGTAGGAACTGATAACATTGTTTAATGTCGTCTTGTCGTGTTTTGTCAAAATAATAAAAAATGTTCGGGGGAAATGTTTAATAATTTTATTTAAATAAATAGAATACACTCACCCCGCTCTCTTTCCCACGCGAGAGTTAGCATGAACTTACAGGAGTCTTAAAAATAAAAATGTGAATTGTGTCATCGGCTATCCGAACACGATGACTAAATCTAACGGAGTAATAAAAATATAATTTACAAATCAACATTTAACAAAAAAAAAAAATACTTTAACAATTGTATTCTGAATTGTATATGCGTTGTAAACGCTAAGTTTTCTTGCTATACTCTCTTTCTTAGTGATTTGGTCGCTCAAATTTACTTAACGAGTAAACTTAAACTTTAACGAGTGTACCGTTTGATTTGTTTAAGTTGTAATAGTTTTAAGTGTAAAACAGCTAGACTTAATTTTTGCTTCGATGCTTCATGCGATCACACTTTTGGACAGACACAAAGTTGAGCTAAAAGAAATATCTCAAAGAGAAAAAACTGTTACTTAATTTCTTAATTTTCATTTATTTCTATTACGATGACGCCGCACAAAGATCGCATAAAAACGTAGGATCCGACAAACAAATTGTGAACGGACCTCCGAAATCTTGATACGGCCAAATCTCGAGGTGTAAGAAAAATGTGATTTACAAAACTGTGAATTGTGATTCTTAGATGTGAAACACCCTTGACATGATCTGTTGGCATCTACAAAACAGTCAAAGTGTATGTTTTCTGTTCTAGGTAAGAACATTTACACCGAGTGTTATAGGCCGGGTAAATAATTTGAAAATAGTATTTCTGTCGAATGAGAAAAGTTCAGCGTACATTTAAAAAATTTTCTGATGTAGAAATTATGTTTCTGCCAAACACATCCAAAGAGAAAGAGTTTTCTACTCGTGTGAGAAAAGCACTCGGGTGGATAAATTATATGAAGAGACGATTTGTCATCGGTTATTTAAAAAAATAAGACGATAGACGGTGTGCCTTGCTTTAGTGACACACAATGTGTTTAAACACGTTTCAAATTGTAGGTGTAATTATTTTAGTGACTTTAAGCAAGATGTATATTTGTTATTTTACAGTACGCATACAATCTACAGGATAGAAGGATGGGGATGCAGTAAAATACAACTATAAACTTTAAGAAAAGTTAACTTTCATTAGACTATTGTAAAGGGATCTTACAGTAGGCTAAATGAAAAGCACTACGTAATAAGGCTGAAGGGCAAACAACTGATGGAAAACACGTTGGGGGGATACTGTCGGTTAAATATATTGTTTTAAATAAGGATTTAAATACAAAAGTACTTTTAATACAAAACATATAAAATAGAACTACAGCCTGTTAGATGTACAGGCGGTCATTTTAATATTTTTGCTTTTAAATGGAGGTATTTTGGGACGGCTAAGCAGAGGGCCTGCAAATGTCTTTCCTGCTCTGTGTCTGAAAGTACCGTGGATATTTGAAAGGTTTACGACCGTAGCAACGCACATAAATTTACATCTCTAGGACGTGTGGGTCTTTCCTGAACCATCTTTAATGGTTGAATACCATCGAGGGTCTTTCTTCTAAAAGATAAAACAACTTCATCTAAACTTCACAGTCTATACTGTGACAAACAAACGAGCTCCTCAGTATAGATTTAAAGCTAAATCAATATTTTTTATTTTTTATTTTTAAAACATACAGAAAGACTTTGGCATCATGTTTCATATTGTGTGTGTGTGTGTGTGTGTGTGTGTGTGTGTGAGAGAGAGAGAGAGAGAGAGAGAGGGAGAGAGGGAGAGAGAGAGAGTGTGTGTGTGTGTGTGAGAGGGAGAGAGAGAGAGTGTGTGTGAGGGAGAGAGAGAGAGAGAGATGGTGTGAAAACTTTGAAGATGGTGCTAAAAATAAGAACTTTAAAGAATCTAAAGTGATTAATGCATGACGCATCTAATATAATATAATCATATATATGATATGATATAATATGATATGATAAATAATTTTTTTATTATATAATATTATATAAAGTATTTTAGGTAATACATATCATCATTTTGTTGAATTAAGAATCAACGGACATCAGATGTACTGGGGGGTACTGATTATTAAAAAACATTACATTAATGTTAGCTTTGAAATAATGTACACCATTCTATGTACACCATTCTATCCATTCTAATGTACACTTTGATCATGCGGTCTGGAACTCCACCCTCGCCTGCGCGGGGTGTGTGTGAAGCAGCCCCTCAGGTCTCACATACATTTCACTACAAAGACCTGTGAGATTCTGTTTATGATTTAATCATTTTTATTTTATTTTTTAAGTCGTATTATTTTATTTTGGGGATATTTCATTCATGTTTGGACATCTCTCACCGGTCTAAAAATGTAAGGGATAAATTTTTATATGTATCATCAGAAATGTTTATTGTATATATACTATGCTATCACATTTAAAATAAGTTATCTTTTTAAAAAAAAGAAGAGTATGGTGTGTTTTATAAGTTTGATTAACTTAAATGTTGAATACCTTTTTTTGTTTAATGAATTGCTTTAGTAGCCTGATGTCATTATATAATTATTTATTTACATATTCTTTAACCCCTGGAGTCTGAGTGGGTTTTGGGGACTGGATATATTTTGACACCCCTCAGACGTTGGTGTTTTTCATTATCCTAAAACGTATTAGTGGCTAAAAGTGTGAATATCCCATAATATGTGATCAGCATGATTGTACATGTCTGTAATTTTGAGAAGGCTGCGTTTATGATTAGTTTTTGTTTAAAATATGTTTAAAATGTGTTTGTATATGTTGTATAAGTATTGATTGAATATATGATTAAAAAAATTATTTGTTTTGGTTTAGTAACATGTCTGTTACTGCGATGTGTTTTATAAAAACGATGAATACTTGTTTAAAATGTATGTTTCCGGTTTAGTAACATGCCGTCATATATAATTTAATATTGTTTAAAATAGAGATAAGTCTCTTTTTAACTTGATATGTCCACGCGTATGTCCACTTGTTTATATGGTTTATCAGAATACAAATTTGTACAGCGCCGTGGATATTATAGTGATATAATAAGGTACACGTGGCTTATGATGAAATTTATAGGCTAGTCATAATTCAGATCGCTTAAAAGTGTACGTGTATCCAGCATATTATTGTATGGTGGTACTGTAGGTGTACGGTTAAAATAAATAATTAAACAGCTTTTTGAAAAAGATATGATATAAAGATGGATATAAAAGGTTTTAAATATAATATAGAAAATGTCTTGCAACAAATAATGTGAAATGAATTTAACAGAATTGTGTCAATGACACGTCCGGGTTCCTCAATAGACCATATTCTTCATTCTGTTCAATTATATATTTTTTTCCCCGATCCTGGTAAAATGTATATTTTTAGTGATGAACAAAACTAATGTAAATGTTTTGTTTTATATTGTTTGTGAAGGTATAATGTGTTTATATTCATTAAAAGAAGAAAATAAGACTTGGAGACGAATGTGTGTACACAGGCATTAGAGGGAGAGAGAGGGAGAGAGAGAGGGGTACAAGAGATGCTAGCCGCGCACCAACCGTAATTCATTGGTGAACCGTCAGAAAACTGTCAAATACATGGTACTCCCGCGTGAGATATGTTTGGTTTTAATTAAAAAATGGCTTTGAAGATATTATGATTTTGTAGTAAATTCCGACGAGTGTGCACTGTGGCGTGCAAACACAGACGCTGGATCAAAGGTGTGTGAAAATACCTCCTTTCTGCTCTCTAAAAAAAAAAAAAAAAACATTGGATCTTGTTTATCTGAAACAGTCGGTTTCAGTATATTTTTTATACAGTTTAATTTATAACCTTTTTTAAAAGAACAGAATGTTTTTTCAACCTTGGTTAAATCGCTTTACATTATATAAATTATAGAATGTTTTATATATAAATGTGAAATAACTAAAATGTGTTTTAGATTATATAAATTATAAAATGTTTTATATATAAATGTGAAATAACTAAAATGTGTTTTAGATTATATAAATTATATAATGTTTTATATATATAAATGTGAAATAATTAAAATGTGTTTTAGATTATATAAATTATATAACTGAAATGTTTTTCAACCTTTAATTGTTATATATATATATATATATATATATATATATATATATATATATATATATATATATATATATATATATATATATATATATATATATATAAATTGTAGGATGTTTTATATATATATATATATAAATGTAGAACACACCGACCCCATTTATACACTGCTCATAAACGTAATGGGAGGGGGAGAAGCCGTATATCCACACACACACACACACACACACACACACACACACACTCACACACACACACAGAGACATAACCTTATAACTGGGATAAAGTTCAAACAAGCTAACTGACACAGAGTTCAAACAAACTGGGATAAAGTTCAAACAAGCTAACTGACACAACTTCAAACAACTTCTGTCAAAACCACATGATCGATGATTGGGGAGTCTTTCATATACCGTTTTAATTTAGAACTAACAGGTCAATAGGGTAAAACTTTCTGTCAAAACCATATGATCGATGCGTGGAAAGGTCATAGGTTAACCCTTGATCTCATTTGTTCCGCCCATCCATCATAAGGTTACCGGAAGTTCAACCTGTCAAAAGGTCAAAGGTCAAAGTCATAAATCATCTTGACAGAAGCAGCATTATATCTACTACTGTTGTTGTTGTTGTTTTTCATTGCATCTGAAAATGACTTTGTTCATTACATTCACTTCACGCGTTCTGGCGCAGATCAGCCTCCCGTGATGCTCAGCTGTGGACGATTTAAAAATGTTTGATATAAAGCAGTTTGTAAAATTTTTTTTTTTACATGAATAAAAAAAAAAAAATATGCTACTAATTAAATATAAGCTATATCCTAATGTTTTTATGTGAATTTTTATTATTTTCAGACATGAGCAGACCTAATGGCATAAGCATTTAACAAACACATACAAGCGCGCACTTTGGCAGAATTCAATTCAAATAGTCATCAACACCCATTAGGTAAATTGCCTTTAAGGTAAAATTGCGAATCAGAATGGACAAATTAGTTTTTTTAAGGGAGAAAAAAAAAGAAATAAAAAAAATGCCAGCAAATGAACATTTACAAACTGTGAATAGTCGCAGTATCAGTATTGAAGGAGAAGTGCTGGATTTTCGGATTTTTTTGCCCCACAACTCACTTGAAGACGTTCAGGCAAATACAATCACCATACACTAGCAATCCTTAATTAAAGAAATGTGGCAAAACATCTCTGGAGAGAATCTCATATTATTAAATTCAAAAGTACTTTCCATATTTGGATCAAAATAGGCTACATTTGTGTCGCACATTTTCAGAAATGTTGCGCTACAGGTCATGCAGGCCTGCATCTTAGAGCCTCTGTCAAACTTTCTGCATCTGCGAGTCCGCTATGGAATGCTAGGTAGGCGTAAAAATCGTCATTGGAGAGTGTGTGCCGAGGCTCTGAGAAGACGACCGCGTGGACAGGTGCGCGTGGTCAGTAGGCTTCAAAAGCACAATTGCACATGTGCAGGCAGAGTGAAGAGCTCATTGCCACTCGAACATGTGCAATCCGTCAATAAAAGAATATAAAGACAGATGTGCAATAATTCTGGGCAATTGCAGAGCGGATCATCAGCCTGCGCATTCAGAAGTATAAATTGAAGAAGTCTGCGTCCGCGCTGGCCGTGTACGTCCGGATTGCTCATGCGGAAAGTATAACGCCCGTTTCACACATACTCCGTCTGCATATGTGTTGCGTATTTTTTTTACACACCCATGTTAACGGATTCCAGCGTTCACACTGCACGCGGTTCCGGTCCGTCAGTGCGTTCCAGGAGCAGTGCGTCTGCAGCGGTGCAATGATCGTTTACGTACAGAGTCTGTTTTTGCTGTGCTGCACGCGCTGAATTAAAGTGACAGCGCATTGTTTGCGGTACAAATGAACATGGATTGACACGGAAATGCAGTCATTACACAATAAATGTATACTAATCAAAGCCTACTGTGTTTCACACGCAACACATGGGTTTTGGCTAGATTTAAAACAAGAAAAGGAGCAACTTTAGAGGAACAAGGCAACATTACATATGCACTTTTATAGAGGCAGAGAAACAAAGTTATTTAAGACCCGTTGGATTGCGTGTAATAAAGATTTAAATGCAAAAGGCATGAGAGTCGACTGTTTCTGTCAGTGGTGAGTTTTAATTTTGAATGTTTGTGATATCTTAACAAGAAAAGTAGGCTAATGTTGTGTTTAAATGTGTTGCAGCTTGTTTAAGCAACTTATTATAAAAACCTAGCAGTCAAGTAATACGTTGTTTATATTTGAATTTAAATTTGTCTATGAAAGATTGTTACCGTACTGTGATTAAAGAGTATCACAATGCTGAAAAAGCTTTTAGATTTTTTTTTTTTTTTTTACATGATTTTATATCAAAATAATGGACAAATCTTGTGTTTTGTGGCTTAAACAGCCGAGGATCAGTAGCGGACTGCAAACGCGTCCTGTGTGAAAGCACAATGAGTCTGTGCTGCTTCAGCACATCATATGTAACGCACACGGACTGCATACGCACTGTAGACTGATTATATGTGAAACAGGCGTAACACAGGAGTTACAAACGCAACTTCTTTGTGCTGTTAATCCTTTCAAGCTGAATCTCACAAAATTTGGTCAGCTCCTGACAGCATCAGGTGTTTTATTTATGGGGAGTAGAATTGTTTATTTCAATTAATGTAATAGATTATATATCATAATAGTTAGGCTATAACTAACAATATAATGTATTGCTGACGTAATATGTAAATTGTATGTGATCCGCTGGAAAAAAAGGTTGAGAACCACTAGGTTGCTGTCCCATTTTATAGGCTACAGGAATTGTTCATTTAAAAAAATCGAATTATATTGTTAGTTCTAATTATATTGTTAACACAAGTTCATTTATAATTTTTTTTTACTTATAAACTCCTTGATAATTTAAAGTTAGTTTAATAGTATTTAAATTCAAGTAAAAAAAAAAGGTTTTAATTGCTTAAATTATTATTTTTTTATTAATTAATAATATGTTATCATGTCGAGTAATTTTGACCATTATAGAATTGTGACTTTAAAGATTAGTCATTTAGGTGGTAAAAATACTGTGAAATTAATAATGGCATGGATTTTAGAGCATAACAACTGAAGGTTTATGAAACATTAGCCAATAAAGCATTTTTTAAACAACGTAACTTAAATATTATTTCAACCATACAGCATGTGAATAACTAAAATGCATACTTTTCATATCATTTCATTATTCATAAAATGCATAACGTTTCTGGTGTTTGGATTTGTACTTCAATATATTGAGCTCCAAGTTTAAAAATAGCCCTAAACTAGTTTCTCTCTCTTCTCTCTCTCTCTCTCTTTAACAGCATTAGCTCAATAAGATACATCTTCCTTCAGGTAGAATTAATGTTTTCTTGCTTGCTAAATGTTGGGCTCATGATCAATAAGTTGTATTCGCCTCAATCTGATTTAGTAAAGTAAAACCACAGACAGTGAAGCCTCATCAATGAGCGCGAGTCCCGCTCGCTGTGAGGCGGGAACAGAGGATTCTGCTTGGTCATAAAGCCTTTCTTCAAACATCCACGATCACAAATAACAATGATTTTCGTAAAATAATGATTAATTATTAATTGATGATTTGAAAATAATAATATGGGCTGCGAGAAAATTTTGAAAACAAAGAGTAGTGCTGCTGAGTGCAGGCATGTTTCAGCCCAGTAACACACCATTCCTCAGAGCCAAAAAACAGAATGAATTCAGTTCAGCTGGAGGGGGTTGGGTTTTGGGTAGTTATGCATGGCTTGTGGGGGTCGGGATAAAAGTGTGAATTGCTCTTTCATATGGACAGTGTCTTATGAGGCTTTCACTTGCTGAACCGGTTTATATAGGACTGTTGTTTTGGTTATATTCACAGTGCTGGCTCTCTCTGACGAGAGAAATGCAACATTCACAGATTACGCAATTCGTTTTCGTTTAAAAAACATTTCAAGCTTTCTGTAGATATATATTTTAATGCATGTGAGACACCAATATATTAAGTTAATTAAAAAATTATACATTCATTATCATGAAAAAATTAAAGTGATGAGACACACTTTATGACAGGCGCCTCCCTGTCATTAATGCACATTAATAATTTTTTGCACAAACACTTGAAAATGAGCTTCGTGGTTTTCACCCGCTCCAAGAGCGCTTCATCACGAGTACAATTCATGCCATATAACTGCATATTCAGCAAGAATTCATGTTAAACATATTTAGCTTGATCAGAAGGTTACAATGACTGCAAGAGTCGAGCGGGATGTTAACAGTTTGTCTGTTTCTTTTACTGATTATTTTCGGGTTAAAGCATGATTTAAACAGATTCACACCCAATCGCTTTCACAATAATGCGTTCAAACAAATTTAATCTTACAGTGCTACTACATTATCAGCATGCTATCTGATTTTGAAATCTTGAAGAAGTTAGTCGATCTGTTTGGATAAAATAACTGACAAATATGTACTGTTATTTTCATCACAAACTAAATCTTCACAGCAGAAAGCAGCAATTAAAGATGTAATGCTTACAATGTTAGGCTATTAGTTTGGCATGTGATATAGGGAAAAAAAGTTTACACATAGCTTAAGCCACTTTGAAACTCTGTTATTTTTCTTAAAAATTATTATTATTATTTTATATGCTATGTTATGACATAACATTTCAAACATAATGAAATACTTTATTCACGGAGTGAAGGCGGAGCGTGTTTCTGGTATCAGTGCGTGCGGAGGGGAAGTTGTTGCTGCTCATAGACTCTGCTGCGAGTGAGAGAGATGTTTCACCTGACGAAATGAAGACGACCGCGCAAACACAAGCACCGCACATCCGCCAAAAATCAACCTGCAGCAATGCTCGTTGATCGACTCTTGCCAAGCTTTACTTTTGTAGTTCGCACATGGCAGTAAATAAATCGATAATATGACCATGAAGTCAATACAGATATTTAATAAAAACATTAAAACAAGCAGGGCTGTAAAATAAAACAATAAAAAACGCACGCCAGGTCTACACCGGACACAAGTGGAACGATCCAACAAAAGACAACAGAACCCAGTGATGGATACACTGGACACGATCCCCATCAGTGAACTGATGCTCGTTCGGTTTATGACAAAATGTTCTGACAATGCGTTCAGATGATTTGACACTATTTTCTGATGTCATCAAGTTTAGACACACTTTTCGCTGTGGGGCACAGATGACAACTTTCGCGTCTGGTGTAGACACACAGAAGGTCGCTGCTCTATTTACAAATAAGTAAAAAAAAAAAAAAAGTCTAAACCAGTGGCATAACGAGATGGAAATATAAACTAGAAAATATATATACAGGTCCTCCATCCATGACACTGACTCACTGCTGAGCTGCCAGTTTTAATCTGAACAGCTCTTAAAGCTGAGTGGATGGTTAGATGCATGATGGGCTAGTATTAAAAAATAAAAAGTAAAATAAAAAAATAAAGGTCTTTCCAGCATTAAGGTAATAACAGCACAGTTTTTTAAAATCATCTTGTTGCAGTTATAAATTTGACTGCTAAATTAATGATAAAGAACTATATTAAAACTTGTTTTGTAAAATTTCTTCATCATTTGAATATTGATTTAAAAATCGGTTAAAATCATAGATCAGTTTTTTTTTTCTAAAAAAAAAAAAAAAAAAACTGGGATTTTTTTAGGCCATATGATATTACCCTACTTTAAAAGCAAGTAAAGAAGGTTCCCTTTAAAATCACCTAAGTTGTCAATTACTAATGCTTTTTATTTTACATCGTGTGAATGTTGTTGATTATAATGAGAGAACTTGAGTTTAATCGTGAGGACGTTTTATTAATTCATTAGAGTTTCAAATATTTAATCGTGCCGGTTTAATTTTATTCGTTTATTGTTTAAGGCAAATTAGGCCTAAATAATGGGAACAAAATTATACAGTGCTTCACATTTAAACATGGAACAATTTCTTAATCAGTTTAAAGACAAATGTCTTTTTCCCAATAAGTTATGTCAAAATAAAGGACAGGTAACGAATAACAAAAATGCATGTTGTTTTATTAAAGGAAAAATATATTTATATTTAAAATATAAATTAAAATATAGGCATAATATATTAAAATATTGACATTTTGCATATTAATCCATGTAGCCTACCCCCGTAAAATAGGCTACCACTTTCAATGCTCTGATGCAAAGTAAACCACAAAAACGCTGCACACCTTTTAAATGTGTCAAATCTATAATATGGTTTCATACCATGTAGCTTCGAAAATTTAAGCACAGACTCAGGCACAGGCTTGACATTTATCCTGCTTGAATTTGTTCTAAGAAATGCACATAACTTCATAAATACCAACAGTGAGCAACAGTATTTTTCTGCAGCTGTACCGATGGATGCGGTTCACTTAATGCATAGCGCAGTCACACGCGCACCACAGTTACATTTGGGATAATTTTATTTTAAATGCCATAATGTCAGTTGAAAACATTGCAATTGTGTTTTAAAATACAACAACGAGCACCACAAAACCATTTAAAGAGGCGCGTTCAGTGGTCTCCGTGCAGGATAGGAAAGTCAACAAAGTAAATTGATCTCAAATGTATGGCGCTCTCTTATGAAGTTATTTTTGATTCAAAACAACTGAACACCTGTGGCAGTGCGATTTGTAGTTGTAGAGAAAAGCCACACATGTGTATCAGTAAATTTGAAGTCACAGAGAGAAATGTTTTAAGAGTTGCAAACCTGTAGACTTTTTTTCTCTCCCACAAACACAACACAACAGTTCCACCTTCTCAAATTCTTCATTGCAGGTGCACAAATCCTATTCTACAAATCACACATTTAGAAACTCATACGCTCACATTTTTTAAACAATTGCTGCAGTGAATGTGGTGCAAAACGCATTTACACACCCGCATCAAGAAATGTGAAGTCGTGGAGAAATGTTGAACATCCGCAAATCAATACGTGAATTCATCAAATGAGAGTTGCACACTTGTAGAATATTTTCTCAGAAATGTCTTGTATATTTTTCTAACACAAATACAAAGTACATAACTACAGCTGCTTGAATCTGCTGCGATGAATCTCAAACACTGTTTTTCGCTTTCAAGTGACAAGTTTCGCGCTCTCCCTTTTGCACCGAGATATTTGGTTCAAAAGTGATTTGTGCATCTGTAGAGTTAGTGGGCGGGACTGTTTAGAGATTAGAGAATTTCAGCCAATCAGAAGAGCTACTTTACAACCCTACTGGCCACTGGAAATTGAAAAAAAAAAAACAGATATAATAAGATTAGGTTTATTAATACAATAAATACAAAATATGTGGTATTACTATAAACTCACAGATTATGAATGCATTTGCCTCCAAAAAAATTGTTATTTTGATGCAAGGCAGGGGTGTCCAGACCTGATCTAAGAAAGCCAGTGCTCTGTGGAGTTTAGCTCTAACACACCTGCCTGGAACTTCTAGTAAGACTTTTTTGTTTAAAAATTCCCAAGAATTAAATGGCTAGATCACCCAAAAACAAACATGTCATTAATTACTAACCCTCATGTCATTTCAAACCCGTAAGACCATCATCATTCATCTTCAGAGCACAAATTATGATATTTTTTAGGGATGCCCCGATTATGATTTTCATGGCCCATATCGATTTTTTTACAAGCAAACTGGACGATACCGATTTCCGTTTTTTATTTTTTTTATTTTATCTTTAAGCAACAAACAAGAAAGAAGGAAAGTATGCATAAACAAGATGTTTATTTGGTATTTAATAGGCTAAACTGGCTTTTGGCTATTGAAAACAATAACTGTGACAGTCAGAAATTAGCGGCAGTAACTGCACAGTAATTAGCCTACATTCAATACAAACATAGATGGTACAGACGTCAGCATTTAGCTTTTGTTTTTGAATTGTGTTGAAACGACATAGAACTGGGTAATTGGGTAATGATTTACATCTATTTTTTTTTACTTGATCCAATGAAAAATAAATAATTATTGTCTCAAGTAAAAAAAAAATGATTTGAATCATTACCCAATTTATTTTTAATTGGATGAATGAAACACTTTTTTTCAGTGTGCTACAGCAGGTGATTTTTACATCAAATTAAGTCGATATAATTTTAAGGTAAAATAAAAATAATCATCCTAATGCAAAATGACATTTACTTCTGGCTTTTCAAATGTGTTTGCAAGTTATACTTTACACACACACACAAAAAAAGTATTTTAGTTTTGGCGAAGTTAAGTCTTTCATTTCTCATCCAACACGCGAGAAGTTGATCTGAACATCCCTTCACTGTGTCCGCTCGCAGTCCATGTGGCATCAATGCTTCAGCCACACTTTTACAAAGCTACAAGAATATGTTTTTGTGTAAAGAAAACAAAAATAGTGACTTTATTCAACAATTCTTCTCCAAATCACATATGCCGCCATTATGGACAGTAACAAGAGACATGAACATTGCTTTCCTCTGCGTGTAATCAAGGCTCAGTGCATGCGTGTTCTAGGTCAGCAGCACCATGCGCATGCATTATTTACGTGCTGTTGATAAAGGTGGAAGATGCGATTTGGAGAAAAATTGTTGAATGAAGTCGCAGTTTTGGTTTTCTTTGCACAATAAAGTATTCTTGTAGCTTTGTAAAATTATGGTTGAACCACTGATGTCACATGGTGTGTTTTACTGATGTCCTTACTATGTTTCTGGGTCTGGGAACATTTCAGTTCTGTTGCTTACCGTACAGGGTCCAGATGTGTGTACCATTTTCCACTGTAATGTTTGTTAGAATCTCATCGTAAATGCTTGCCTGTATTTCCCATAAGAAGATGAATGACTGATTTTTATTTCATGTAATTTTAGAAAAAAAAAACACAGGCTAAATTGGTTGTTTTCATCTTCAGACTAATGAAATTGAAGTGTCCAAATGAAGACCCTAGCAGTATGGAGTATATGGTAAGTTTTTTAAATATTTTTATTTAAGGTTAATAAATGATTTGTTAAAGTTAATACAGAAGAATTTGAGTTCTCCATCCTTTAAAATACTTCTTTGATACAGACGTTGCCAGCAATCAGGAGGTGATCTAGAACTCGTGGGAATCTATTTGAAGCTGCAGTCATTGAAGACAGTCCAGCAGATGTTGGAGTTTTAAAGTATAAAGTTCTTCAGGACCTAGCAGGGACTGATAGTCTGCAAAACCATGTTGCTGGGACTGATATATGGACTGAACTTGAGCAACCCTCCTGAACTCAGGTACACATTTGGACTACTGAAGAAGTTATTTCTGGAGCCAGTTCCTGTCCCTGGAATAAGGTTTGATTGGTTACCATGAATGCCAGTTCGAAAATGAGTAGTTTGATATTTCTGGTATTTTGTGTAATTTTGTAATGTGGTTTCAACTAAATTCAACTGTAATTAATTATTGCTTGTTTAACAAATACACTTTGAGCATTTGCGACATCTTGTCTTTTGACTCATTACAAGGCAAATCACACAAAAAATGCTTTGTTGAAGGGAGTAACTTTAAATAGAAAATATTGTTTTAAAGTAACTAGAACTAATTGTGTGGAACCACTGTCCATAATTTAAATGACTAATTTGAAACAAACCTCCTTTTGTTGATAGAGTGAAACAAATTTGGCTAGATTGTAATAAACCAAAACATGTTCAGTTAATTTAACCGGTTTAAGTTAAAGCAAAGTGAATAAATTGATTTGGTTGGACATTACTATTTCACATAGATTCTACCTCATTTAGTTGTGTTGTCACAACACAAGGAGTTTGCATAGATTCCAAAAATTCCATTAATGTTATCAAAAAACAATTTGTTTGTGTGGAACCACTGTCCATAATTAAATTGTTTAAGTTTAAAGAGTAATTTTTTTGAGTGTAGCCGATACGCCGCCCTTAGCTTTTTCTCACAGACCTTTTCTACACTTGAGCATTTGGGAGGGAACAAACGCTCATATGCTCAAGTGCAGAAAAGGTCTGTGAGAAAAAGCTGAGGGCGGCGCATCGGCTACACTCAAAAAAATTACCACACTGATCACCACACTGATCTCTGACACAGTTTCTAGGGAGGAAGCCGTTTCCTCATCTTCATCCTCCATTTTGTTTTAGACTCTGCCCCTGTGCCCGCCCCACTTTCTCTACCTTGACCAATGCCTGAGGCTGGAATTCAAATTTCCTGCCAAAACCTCAGGCTCTGTCTCCTCTCTTTGTTCCTCCATTTGTTCCTTTTAGTGGGGCAACCATTTTGTGACTTTTCAGCTTGTTGGCAAAAGTTTTTGGGCAATCTCTGTAGAGATGGTGGGTTTCACCACAGCGATTACACCGTCTGCGATTGGTACATTCCTCAAAAGTGTGACCAATTTCTCTACACTTGCCACACACGATTTCTTGGCATGCTTCTGCTAGATTACCCATTTTCTGCACTTACTGCACAATTTGAGCATTCCTTGATAGTGAATGTAGCCACGGTTTTCTCCCAACACAATCATTGAAGGTATCTGACTTAGGCCCTGGAATACGCTTGGATCTTCCAATTGTTTGATGGGAACTCTCCAAGCGCAGTTCCAGATGCCATCTTCATCTACTACCTTGACTGGTTTACTACGAACCGTGCAAAATCTACCCAGCCATACAACAATATCATCTCTACTCACAATTTCATTAAACATTCTAACAATCACAGTTTTGAGTGAATTGTCAGAAAGCTTTTCAACAGAAACATTGAGCACTGGGTTTTACACGCATCAAACTTTTTTTTGGGGGTTGTTTGTTCACTTCCTGTCCCTGTTACCCTCTGTGAGTCTGGCCCTCCGTCCCTCCCCCTGATCCTCCGCTGGTCCACCTCCCTCCTGGTCTCCCTGTTTTGTGTTGCACTTTTGGTCTCTGTTCCCCGATTTACATGTTCTTCTTGTCTCTGGTTTCCCCATTTTTTTTTTACCTGGCCCTCCATCCCTCCCCCTGAGCCTCCACCTGTCCACCTCCCTCCTGGTCTCTTGTTTTGTCAGTCATGTCTTGGAGCCTCTGGTAGCCGCTCCGTAGTGAGGGGGTATTGTCACAGTGTCTGGTTTGTGTTCCCTGGGTAACCACTAGAAATCCTCCTTCCCCACGGTGTCTGTCACTTCCCGAACCACATTCCCCACAATCTCTGTCTTCTCATTGCACGCAGCTGTCACTAATCATTAATCATTGCACTCAGCCCATTCCCCATTTGCGTTTGTCATTTCCCTGTGTATTTATACCCTGTCTGTCTTAGTATATGTCACAGAGTCCTTATAGTTATCATGTCAAATTCAAAGTCTTGTTTCTTGCCCTTGTGTTTATGTCTGTTTATGTTATTGGATTGCTACTTTGGTTTTGACCCCTGCCTTAACTGTTTACGATTTGGATTACCCCTAATAAAAGACATATCTGCATTTGGATCTCCCGCTGTGTTATCCTGTGTCCTGATCGTGACACTTCCTGGATTAGCTTCCTGGAGAAGTCAAGATGTGACATCCCCAGGAGCTTACCATTCGCCTCTTTTAAACGAAAGCGCGCGCTGTGGTGCCTCCGCACGCCGGCACGGGCAGCCGACATGATGGAGGCAACAACAGCATAAAAAATTCAAAACAACAATAAACACAATAATAAATACCCAAATAAATAATTAAAGGACCTTACCTTGAAACTTGTTGGAGCCCGGACAAGGATATGCCCATCTCGGCTTTGGTAAGTCTGGGACCTGAAACGCTGTGGGATGGTAGTACCCTACCCCGTCTGCAACATCACCGAGCCTCGCCCCGATCGGCCTGACGGTGGCTCTGCAGTGACAGAGAGTACGGCATCGCTCGTAACTCCCAAACGGTTCGTCGCAGAGCCACGTGCCTTATGTCATCAGAATCCTTGGCTCGAGTCGAACGAGATGCAGGTCTCAGATTGGCTTGTCGCTCTGACAAATTTGTCCCCCAGCAAAGGAAGGATGGGTGACTTCCATTACTGGCCTGGAAACTGCCAAGCTCATGGGCTTTTTTCAAGTTTTGATTACCGGGGCCAGTCATGTGGAAAAGCTGATTGTGTGTGTGTGTTTAATTCAACATCTTTGCTGTTTGCTGTACAGTACATGCAAGCAGTTTCTCTGCCACAAAGGAGATTATAATGCTGTTTTACCCAACGCTGAAGTACAAAACTAACATTACATCTGAGGAAGACATATATTGCCTTCGGCTGCTTAGTTTCCGTAACTATGTTGTATGTTTTATGATGTTGTATGTTAGTGTTATTAGTGACCAGAGTGACTTGCTACAGTTTAAAGTTTGCCAATATCTTCCTCACTCTATATACAGTATATAAATATTCTTAAGAAATTACTACTGGTCTGACGCTGGTTTCATATGACATTTAAGGGAACTAACTCTGAGGCGATCGCAAATTTGTGTAGAGTTTATAGAGCTAAAAGCTATAGCCCTGCTAAAAAAAAAGCCTAGCGACGGCACTTGTAGCATTCCCAGCTGAACAGATGCACTTTACTCTCAGGAACTGATGTTTACAAAGGGTTTAATCTTCAAAAAATACCGGAAGAGCTGAATAAAACAAACAAACAAAGTTTAAACCTATAAACTATTAGATACACAGTTGCAATCTGACTGACCTACATCATAAATTGTATGACAATAAATCACATTTTTAGTATACAAGCTAATGTAATAACCTTTCCTTACTGTACTGTAGTAAGCCTGAATAATATGAATTATTTTAACACTGACCGTAAACATATTAACGCAGATAAAGCACCAACTAATAAATGAGTTTTAAACAATTGACAAACTTCTTTCAAAGTGCTACTTATATGACCCATTTGATTTTATAAATCACACCAATGTACTTTTAAAGTTCAATGAGAACTAATTGAAATACCTGAGTTAACAATTAATTAATTAATTAATTTGGTACAACTGATGACATCAAATTAGTGTGAAAAACATAAAATGACCAAATAAAGACCAGATTTACTTTAAACAATCTACTGTATCTGGTTTGCAAACCAAGAAAAACTATAACATTGACGAGGAATTAATAGAATGAGTTCTGTTTAAGACAGTAACAATGAATCAAACCCTCTCTGAATAACATTAGCTAGTGAAATGGTCATCACTGATATTCAAAACTAATGCTATATGCTAACGACCAGCTAAACATTAGTTAATAGCTTTAGAGGAGATCGCTAAAATAAACACTTTAAAGACCTTCATAGTTTACCACACATCATGAAATTAAAATGATACCTTGTGCCCTTCATCAGCCAGGATAGGGAGAAACCTTTTAACCGTATATTTGTAGAGCGTGCACCCAAAAGTTCATCCTTCTTCTCTGATAACGTTAGTCAGAATGACGCTTCACATATAAAAAAGTGTGCCAATGTACATACATAGCACCGCTGCACTTCCTTTTTCAGATTTCAAAATAAAAGCATGTGATAACCCAGCCAACATTTCCATGTGGGCCCCATGTGGATTTTTGTTGGGCTGTCAGTTGGGCCCTGCATGGGCAACCCAAATGGGACCTGTACATTTTTGTCCATCGGCTCCACTTGGGCCCCGTGTGTTAACCCATAAGGGTCTATGATGGGTCCATAGTGGGCTCCAAGTGGGGCTCATGTGGATTATCATTAGAGGGGCACACATGGGTCCCAAATGGGTTCTAATAACTGGGGCCAAGGTGGGCTTCTTATAAAAACCTTATGGGGCCCAGATGGGTGATTAAACTGGACCCACAAATGGCCCCTATATGGGGTTTTAGTGGGACCACAGTGGGCCAGAACTGGGCCCCATTTATATATCTTTATTAATTCCTCTGTATAAAGTTAAAGGGTTAGTTCACCCAAATCATTGGACATGGACAGTATACCGTACACACAGCTTCAATGGAGTGACTGAGAGCTCTCGGACTAAATCTAAAATATCTTAAACTGTGTTTTGAAGATAAAAGGAGGTCTTACATGTTTGGAACAGCATAAGGGTGAGTTATTAATGACATAATTTTCATTTTTGGGCGAACTAACCCTTTAATGTGCTAATATGGAATAAAACTCTAAATTAAAATGTTTTATTTACCTAAAAAATTGGTGCATAATACATTTTAAATTACATGTTAAAATATTTCAAATGTGAAGAAAATGACTTCAACCCAGAATCTCTAAATCAAATTTTTTATTGGGTAAAACAAAATAAAACAAAACAGGACAAAAACTGGATAAAAATACGGTAACATTTTCTATGAAGCCCATATTTATAATACATTATAAGGGTACTCTTAAGGCATTATAATGAATGCATAATGCATTATAAAAAAAAAAAGTATAATGTGTCATATCAACTCATGAATAATCATAACAATTATAATACATCATAATATAATACATAATATAATTCAGTGTTAATATAAAAATACTTAAAAATAAAATAGATAAAATAATAAAAATAAACAAACAGAACAGGATGAAATGGTATTATTCCTGGGCTTGTGCAGACTTCTCAGCTTCATACCTAAAAAAAAGTAAAGAAAGAAAAACAGAAAAGGCAATTATTTTAAAATACTAAAACATTCACAAAAGCATTAAAAAACATGCGTGGTTATAATTAAGTTATGCCAGTTCGATTCGGTTCTATGAAAAATAATTACTCAATTAAAGTATAGATACCCAACATTTCTAATTAAGTAAGGTAACAAAGTATTTGGGGCGGCAGTGGCTCAGTGGTCCATGTAGGTTGTCTACAAACCGGAAGGTTGGTGGTTCAATCCCCGGCTCCAAGTGTAGAGGTGTCCTTGAGCAAGACACCTAACCCCAGCTGCTCCCGACGAGCTGGATGGCGCCTTGAATGGCTGACACCGCAGTCGGTGTGTGAATGAGTGAGTGGATGGGTGAATGTGAGGCAAAATTGTAAAGTGCTTTGGATGGCCATGTGGTCTGTTGAAAGCGCTATATAAATGCAGTCCATTTACCATACCGGTTCTATACACAACCCTACTTTTTATAATTATATTTTTTGATAAACGATCCCAACACTATGCCCTTGCAGGAGTGTGATGTGATTTTTGTCACGTGCAGGTGCGATGGATTGCATACACACCAACAGGGTGTAGGAATGGTATATGTTTATACTTCTCATCCAACCACAATCCAATTCACTTCATCCAAAATGGTGCAATTATTATTATTATTATTTTTTTCTTTGAATGATGACAAGCCGGAATGAAAACAAGCCGAAATGAAATAGCAGTAACAAACCTATAACAAACCTATTTCTAAACTGTAAGGAGTAGAAAGTACAGATACTTGCGTGAAAATGTAAGGAGTAGAAGTAAAAAGTCAGCTGAAAAATAATTACTCAAGTAAAGTATAGATACCCAACATTTCTAATTAAGTAAGGTAACAAAGTATTTGGACTTCGTTACTTGACACCTCTGGCAACCAATTTATATTGACATAAAAATAGGAGTTCAAAACTGCCTAGGTGTATAATGCAAATTTAAACTGAAAAAAAAAAGTATTGACGCGCTATCGCACCCGCTATCAGACCGTCTGACAAATCTGCCGACTGGGTTAAAACATCCAATGTATTTTAATTCAAATTTAAAATAACACACTGTCAAATTCTAAAGCTTGTATTGCTCATAGTGATTTTCTACAGGTGAGAATTTGCCAATACCTCCTTTCATATATGTGCAGTACACAATAATTTGCATTTTGATTTACATTTGAACATTTAGCAGGCGCTTTTATCCAAAGCGACTTACAAATGAGGACAATGGAAGCAATCAAAATCAACAAACAAGCAATGAAATACAAGTGCTATAGCAAGTCTCAGTTAGCTTAAACACAGTACACATAGCAAGGGCTTTTAAATAATATAATAAATAAAAAGAAAGAAAACAGATAAATTAGAAAAAGGATAGTGCAAGCTAGTGTTAGAGGTCTTTTTTGCCTTTGTTATTTGTTTAAAAAAAATGAAAAGAAAACAGAATACAAAAAGATTAGAAAGTTAGTAAGATGTAAGTGTAGTAACAAGATGTTGAAATAAACACACACACAATCAATTTTCCATGTTTATATTGGCCCTAATAATCAAAACTACTTAGCGTTTCTGCAGATCAGTTTTTGTAAATTAATTACTTAATCCACCTTCATAAACAGCCACTCGTGCCACCTGCCACCTGCCACCTGCTGGTGAGCGACTGACAGCATCTGGAGATCATGCATCGCTGCTCTACTGCTATTCCTGCAGCTCCCGAGTGTATTATGATGATTATAACCACTGAATTTGTGGATGCAAATTTGGAAAGTGAAATAAAATGGACCAAAATTTGCCTGATGAACATTATACATTGTATTTTTTAAACAGATTTAATATTTTGGAAATGAATTCTGGAAGGTAAATCTGAATTATTACATTTTTAATTAAATAAGTGTGAAATTTGTGTGAAATATTTAGAATTTAAATATTCACAGCTTAAATAAACAACTACGTAAATTTAATGTAAAAATCCAAGCCCTGGAAATACAAGGTATTAAAATGCAAGCATAGTTAATGCAATGCATAATTTTTTTCAGTTAGTGCTATTCAGCATGCTTTTTTTTCTTTTCAAAGATATATGCCATTATTTTACTTCCATATATTACAGCCTTATAACCCACCCTCACTCCCTCATATCAGGCTTCTCTCTCTCTATCTCTCTCTCTCTCCCCTCCGGTGAGGACGAGGTCCATCGTGTGGGGTGGCGTTGGAGAGCGTTCTTTCCTTTTTAGTTTTTTTCCCTTCTTTGTCTTTGATTTTGTTAATTGTAAAAAAAAAATAAATAAAAAATAACCGGGTGCCTTTATGGCAGCCATTCCGGTACAAGGAACGGCATGCTTATCCCTTTGTAATTTGTGCAGGTGTGTGCCAGAGGCGGGTGTAACAGTTGAAGTTTTGTTGATGACGGTAGGACAAAAGGTTGGGTTTGATAACATCTCTGGCTCACGAATGAACAAAGCGGTCATAGTATTTTTGAAAGCTAAAGCGTTAGTGAATACATTGACTGTGGACGGATTATGGGTTAAAGAGACTTTTGTTCAGGTTTCACCGCTGTCTGCCCTAGCTACTAAAATCACAATTTCAAATGTCCCGCCATTTGTTTCCAACAATGCAATAATAAAAGTACTTCTACGATTTGGGAAAGTTGCAAGCCCCACAAGATTCCATTAGGGTGCAAAAATACGGCACTAAAGCATGTATTGTTATTTTGACATCAAATTTTTATGTCCCAAAACTCCCGAGATTGATCCTTAGAAGTTTATTTTTGGGTCAAACATGAAGATAAATCGTACATGGGTGCGAGCACAGAGAGCTTGAAATGTTATGATTGTGGGGATATCGGACATAATAGCATAAAGTGTGCAATGAACCTCAGCTTTTAACGATTCCATCTAGAGCTGAAGAATCAAATGGAGAATGTCAAATGATTGAAAGGAATAGACAAGACACTGCGCAGATTAATAGAGTGACGAGGGAAGTGAAGGAACAAGATGAAGTGAGTGGATTTGTTTCTAAAACTGTGTGTCAATGGTTTTGCACTGTCACTCTGTTTGTTTTGTTTCTTGTGTCAGCACATGGCCTTGTTAATTGTTTCCTCGGCCATGTGGTCCTTTAGCTCCTCCTCCTTGTTTCCTTTCTACCACACCCTCTTGTTAGCCTGGTGTGGTGAGTGGGGTGGGGCCGAGAGCCGTGTGGGCGAAGTGAGGCCAGTTGAGTGATTGGAAATGAGCGACACCTGCCCGACCCACCGATCTCGAGACCCACGTAGGAGACGGAAGGATATAAAACAGGAGCGACGAAAGTGAAGGACGAGAGAGGACCAGGTCTGGATTTATTTTATGTTTTGATTTTGTTTGTGATTGTGCTGTTTTGTGTTTATTTTTTAATAAAAGTTTCATTTTGATTGTCCGCTGGTTCCTACCTACTTCTTCCCGAGTTTATGAAGTTTGTACTGTGTTACACCTGGTTAGTCTAATTGTGCTCACCTGGCCCTCATGTATTTAACCCCCTATTCATAGTGCCCCTTACCCATTTGTGTTTGCTGGTTTGTGGTCATTTTCACTCCCCTCTGTCAATGTCTTGGGTTCTGTCTGTGGATGTGGCTGAATATGTTTCCATGTTTCCTCGCCTGGTTGGTCTTGTGCCTTTGTTTTGTCTAGTCCTTGTAGTTCCATGTTCTTGTCTTGCTCCTTGTTTTAGTAATTTGTTTGTTCTTGATTTTTTTTTTGCTTTTACTTTATTTAGTGCTTTAGACCTGATTCTTTTTTTTATTTCTTAAGTTGGTTAAATTGGTAATTTCTTATTTTGTTACTTTACTCTTTATTAATTCATTGGTTTATATTTTCCCTTTTCTCTGGTTTTATTTGTGTTTTTGTGGAGCTTTGTCCTGTCTAATCTTGTTGAGACAAGATTGTTAACAATCTTGTTAAAAGAGTTGCTGACCTGGTTCTACCTGCCTGGCACTTGGTCTAGAGGGGGAGTTGGGTTTCACTTTTTCTTAAATATTTCTTTGCTACTTTCTTTCCTCTCTTTCTGATGGAGCGCTTACGAGTAGTATCACTAAATGTGAATGGGATGAGGGATATGGAAAAAAAATGTATTTCTTTCTGAGATTAATTTGAAAGAGTTAAATGCTATTTTCTTGCAAGAAACCCACAGTAATTTAGATAATGAAGTTGAATGGGGTCTATGGTGGAAGTAGGCATATGCCGGTATCAAATTTGCCTCTTGCGATGAATTGCTCATGCTTTTATCACATTATTATCACGGTATTGCAATTTAGTTTAAAAAAGTGGTCTTAATACAGTATAACAGGTTAACATCCCGCTCGACTCTTGCAGTCATTATAACCTGATCAAGCCATAGCTAAATATGTTTAACATGAATTCTTGCTAAATATGCAGTTATATTACGGTTGTTGGCATGAATACTCATGATGGAGGCTCCAGTCAGAATCACACCACTCAGCTCATCCTCTGCTCGGCAGCGTGTCTCAGTCAGACTCGCAAGGAGGAGTCCACTCTGAACTACGGGAGCCTGAGTGGTGCGTCAGTGGATGTTAAAAAGAAAACCAATTTTCATTCAAACAAACCGATGTAAATTACAAATTTGAGTTAATTGATAAAATCGATTTATCACCCAGCACTACTTGCTTTCATATTATTTAATGAAAAAAAAATGCAGCTGCATTTAAATGCAAGCGTGTAAAATATGTGCAAAATTTGCACTGCATGTGTGATGTTAGATGTGCAGCTTTTATTCTTATTTATTTTATCTTCATTACAAATCTTGTTTGGTTTCATTTTGGATAATTGCATGTAAAAAATAATTTTTGTTGTAATGCAAAATGTGAATTAATATTCATATGCAAGTATTTATGCAAAAATTAATATTCAACATTCAACAATCTGTGAATGTTGCATTTCTCTGTCGGAGAGAGCCAGCACTGTGAATTTCATCTTGCAGCAGACAAGAAAACATTTGTTTATTAATAAATAATTAATATGTCTCATTTTCACAATTATTAGGCTACTACTGCATGTACTTTGTGGCAAACTTGATGCATGTGCTTGAGCGCGGAATATATTAAGATTTGATTATGTAAATTTAATATAAACCTCTGATTAGTTGAATATAACAAATGAACGACTAGAACTAGAAAAATCTTATGTGGGGACAGACCATTTTTTGTCTTTAACCAAAACAACAGTCCTATATAAACCGGTTCAGCAACTTTGAAAGCCTCATAAGACACTGTTTAGAATTAAGAATTAATTGAGTTATGATTGACCATTATTGAAGACACCTGATGTTAACAAGCAGAATCAACAAACGAGAAAATCAAAATTTGTGTGTCACCATTATTGTGGTCAGTGTTTGCTTTTTTTTGGAATTTTAACCCTTCAGTTATAAACTTTAGATTTTGTGTGGCTGTGGTAACTGAGTTGTAACATACAGATAAACCAAAGCCAAGGCAAACTTATTGATTTTATTGTGGTTTGGACTAATTTTTATGGAGTGACCTGAATGGCTGAGTTCAGGTTCCTTTACTGTGTACATAAATTAGGTGGATAAAATGATCCAGCATTTCTGGCATAATATGACATGTTTTTAGTTAGTTAGTTTTACATAAAGAAAGAGTTATTTAGTTTAGACACACAGACATCAAGAATCAACGTGAGGATCACAACAATGGCGACCATCAAAAAAGCATCCATGACTCCCATCATGCATTGCGGCATGATTAAATTATGAGCTTTTTTATTATCTAGTTTTGTGATGTTCTGAGTAGATCTGTTTATCTGAATATGCTGTTTGTCACCGTTGTTGAAATTCATATGCTGATTCTTGTTATCTGTGTGTGCCTAAAATTAAAACTCTTCAATAAAAAAATTAAAAAAATCTGAATCACAGAATCACAAGAGATGCTTACAAAATGTAGAGAAAATACAGACTCTTTCATTGTGGAATCAAAGCTGTTACTGTCGATAAGAAGAGACAAGACTGTAAATGAATTCAGTGATTAAGGTCAAGCAACAATTACATTAAAACATAATTATCACCACCCAATGATTTTTACTCTTGGCTTGACACACAATTCTGAAAATTAAAAAGTTACAAGCCAAGATCCCAACTAAAGCAAACACTGACCACTATAATGGTGACACACAAATTGTGATTTTTTCGTTTGTTGATTCTGCTTCTTAACATAAGGTGTCTTCAATAATGGTCAATCATAACTCAATTAACTTCTTAATTATCTCATTAACTTCAACTCTGCTTCAGTGTTACTTTTAACACTGCTTCAGTGTTTATATGTGTCCACACTCAGAGTGTTAAATTAACACTGGGGATTTTAATGTGCAGCTGAGCAACGCGAGAGGCGGATCTGCGCCAGAGCGCGTGAAGTGAATGTGATGAACAAAGTCATTTTCAGATGCAATGGGAAAAACAAAACAAAAAACGAAAAATCATAGATTAGGCCCATGCAGGCTCTGCTCTGAGGTATATAATACTTATAATTACTGTTAATCCAGAGTAACAAATTTTAACGGATTAATCACCTTTTTTTCATTTGCTGCATGTTTTCTTTATTTATTTTTAAACATGCTAAAAAAAATAATTAAGTTTCTGAGAGAAAAAATATATATATTAATCATGTATAGGTTTAATTTTAATGTATTAATCACTTATTTTCGTTTGCTGGGTGTTTTTTTATATGATATAATTCATGTATAAATTGCATTTTATTACATTTAGAAATAATAACGGCTGGCCTAATAATGTTATCAAGTACAAACAGGATATATTTAATTCCCTTCACTTTACAACAAATCCTTTAAATTTAACAAATATATCAAAACAAAACACGAATTAAAAATATAGAATTATAATGGATAAATATAATTGCAGTATATGATAATATACGCTTAGCTATAAACTAACAGTTATTTAAAAAAGTTATTTTTTAAACACGCTAAAAAATAAAATACGTTTGACAGAGGAAAAATATATAAGTCCTCTATAGTTGCATTTTAACGGATTCATCACCTATTATCTGTTTGCTGCATTTTTTTTTTTTTTTTAACACGCTAAAAAAATAAATCAGAGGTATTAAACTGGCCCCGGGGATAAATGATGAAAGACCATATAAGTAAGATCTGACGCTATCGGTTCTGCTTTCAGTACTGGAACAAGGGGGAAAAATTATGTACTATGTATTTTTGTTTAATAATTTTATCGTGCACATCTTATCTCACCAAACATTTTTAATGTGAGATTATATGAAGACGTTTGTCTGTGAGATCTGCGAGATCTCTAATGCGTGCCGCGGAGGCTGTCTGTCAGTTACACACACACACACCACACACAACACCATAATGCAGTGCACGCACACGCATTAACTGTACGTAAACTCCTGCTTAATAATAAAGAGTGACAATGGCGAATAGATTTTCTTAATGTTATCGTGCTTTTTATCTCACCAAACATTTCTAATGTGCAATCATATTAAGACGTTCGTCTGTGAGATCTGCGATTTATTAAAATAATAAAACCTATATTTCCCTCAAGGTTGTTTTAATTTAAACGTCTCTGCTTCTATTTTAGCCAATTTATTTTCAATAAACTAAAACAAAAATAATATTAAAAAAATGGAAAACGAATACAGCTCTTTATCAGACTGTAAAAAAAAATACAATGAAAAAGTCATGACAACACATTTTTAAGGTTGGCTACTTTAATTTATAGAAATAATGTAATCAATTTAATGCGTTTTTATACTAGTTTAAAACTGAATTTTTAATACTATTAAACTGAATTTAAAATCAAATGAAATTTTAAGTTTAAACGGGTGAAAATGCCACAGTGAATATTACATATAGCCTATATAACAGAAGACATCGATTGCATGTTACCATGAAACTAACAAAATAATTTGATTTTTTAACAATTATCAATTCATGTATAAAATGGGACAGCAACCTTTATATCAAACACTTTTACATCGTCCAGAATTGAGCAACGCGAGAGGAAGGTATTGCGCACAAGTGAATTTGAAGAGAAATTTTAGGGGGTAGGAGGATTTTTTTTATTCCTAAATTTTCATATGCAATGAAAAAAATGGGATAAACACAAAATAAATAAGTAAATAAAATAAATTGATATACAGTATGTCCACTTAGCTTACCTGTTGGGTTTACCTCTCTCCTTCTGGACACATCCAAACGTTTCCATATTCGTGATGTTGCGTATTTGCATCTAAACTATTATTTATTAGGTAAAATAGGCTTTTTGGTTCACGTGTGTTTCAGTATCGACGGAAAAAATATTATAATGAGCAAAAATATGCAACAGTAGACCGCTGCTCATGCTGAACTGCGCTGTTTACAATGAATATGTGCACGTGAGGCACAAGCGCATAAAACAGCTGAAATATACCATACTCCATTTTTGCTCACACAGTTAAGGCATAATTGGAGACAGTTTGAAAAATCAAGAACAATAGCAGTTAATAAGAATTATAGCTGTTAGTGCGGTCTTAATGCTGGACCGATCTCATTTCGTTCCTCATATGCACTGCAAAAAATTGCTGTAGTATCTAATTTACAGTAAAATTTTTACAGAATTTTACTGTATAAACATTTTACAAGATGCAGCTGTAATTCGCAATGAATTATGGGTCAAATAAGGTTTTACAGTTGTTAACAGTATATTTCCACATCAACTGTAATTCATTTACAAGAAGCAGGTGTTGTCACTGTAGTTCCTGCTTTTTACACTAATTTACTGTAGTGTGGCATTATGGGATTGCACGCGCATCATTCAAATCTGAAACCCAGCGACTGGAGCAGCATGAGAAAGATTGAAGATTAGAGGCTTTATTCATAATTCCTGGTAAGTTCACTTAATTATACTTGAGAAATATATCCTTTTTATATTTATTAGAGTATATACTTATAATGTATAAGTGACAGGGGCGCCGGACTGGGGTAAAACCAGTACTGATTACCAGGGCCCCAAAGGAAGAGAGGGCTCTTGAAAAGTCTGAAATATATATTATCAGGGGGGGGGGGGGACTGCCTTTGCATAGGGCCCGGGATCTTGTGCAGAGCCCCTGATAAGCGATATCATATCACAATAGCCTCCTATCCTGACATTTAGACAAATGACCTTGATAACTTCTGTGCAGTAAACTGGGAATTGCTATCATAGCATAGTTACACAGCAAAATCTCCAGTGTTAATTTAACACTCTGAGTGTGGACACATATAAACACTGAAGCAGTGTTAAAAGTAACACTGAAGCAGAGTTGAAGTTAATGAGATAATTAAGAAGTTAATTGAGTTTTGATTGACCATTATTGAAGACACCTGATGCTAACAAGCAGAATCAACAAACGAGAAAATCTCCATTTGTTTGTCACCATTATATTGGTCAGTGTTTGTAGGCCAAATTTTCGATTTTTGGAAGTTACATTTTCTTATTGAGAGCATTTAAAGTAGTGTTTACCTAACTTTTATTATAAAGCCCAATGTGAACGTCTGTCATAGTAACTAATATCTGTCGAAATAGCTGACGAACAGCAAAATATGTGAAATTTCATTTGTTTATATGTGTTCATTTGTTTATGTCCAACTGTCCCATATTGACGTGACGCCTTACTATAATAAGTGAAAGATATCTTTATATGCCCAACTGGACTGATTTAAAAAAAAGACTGAGGAAGCATCGAAACGTGAGACTGATTCTGATTATATTAATGTTTCATTCAACATCAAAACAAGCTTAACGGCACACATAAACTCAGGGAAAACACAGGAGGTAAATGTTCAACTGTTGAGTTTGTTTATAATATATGATATAAGTAGCATCACAAGTGAGCTGTTTTCGTGAGTTTCACGATTGCAAATACATAGTTCAAGAAACAATTAGATAACAAGTTACTTACTTTTTTAGACTCAAGATCGACTGTTGTTCAATTTCACCAACAAAAATAGTTCCAAACAATGATCAAAGCAAAACTATTTTGCTCATTCTCAAATCAAAATTAAGCGGTGTTTTTGCTGAATGATTCAGCTTTTTGAATGGATCGGTTCAATGAATGACTCAGTTAATTCACTCATTCATTCACTCAAGTTATTTGCTGCCATCTAATGGCGGTTTACTTTCACTTTTAAAAAGTATCATTGCATTTTTCCAACATTTATTAATTGTAGGATTACTCCACCCTATAATGACAATTTAGTACTGATAAATGCTGATTGTAATGTATTGTATAAGTGGCATTTTGACATTTATTTAATTGAGCTAGTTTCATTCAATACTTAACTTTATCCTGATGCTTCTGCTTGTTTTTATGTGCAGATGTTTTCTTGGAATCACAACACTCACTGGATACAAGACAGACACATAGAGGCAAAACAAGTGGAAAAGTCTCAGAGAAGAGGGACAACCCTCATGTGTGTGCTCATCTCAGCAAGTTGATGGACTTTCGGTATGTATTTATTAAATTGTCTTTCGCTGGAATATTCTTAATTTAGTAGAACATAAGCTCAAACAACAGAATTTGTGATTTAATGTTGATTCCAGCATTTTATTTTAACAATTTTCTTTAAAACATTTTTTTTTACAAAAATTATACAAATTCTGTTGATTGACCTTCATTTTTATAGAAAGTTAATGTTCTACTCTGAGTATGGCTTATTTTTTTAGCATGTATTTGTAGTTATTTGTGATGCTATGTTATTTTTATGATAAGATTTTAACTGTTGAAAGACTGACATTTTTATTTTACCAGTATGTAAATGTAAATGTATTAAGATAGAGTTCATGATAATGCATTTATATACCATATTTTATAGTTTACTGTTAAAATTATTCTTTAAAGCAGTTTCATTGTTAAATTATTACAACATCATATTGTATTTAGGGGTATTTACAGGATTTTATTGGCAACTTTATTTGCCAGTTAAATACTGTAATATAATGAAATTACAAATAAATGCTGTAAAATATGTGACCAATCACGGAGAGTAGGGACACAAGTCAGTTCTAGGGCATTTTGAGTTATTCACAGATTCAGTGTAGTCTCCAAGCTTTCCAACGATGTGTAACACATGGAAATCTGATAATATTTGGAGAAGTTGTGGCCATTTGAAGGTAGGCACTCAAAAAAGTTCAAAAAGCTGAAAAATGGCCTCTAAACATTGTGCAGTTCTCACCTGTTCTCACCTGCTGGGAGTGACAATAGGGCTAATTTACATCTCATTTAGATAAGTCATACCCCCTGTAAAGCTCCCCCTGTAAAGCTGCATGGTTGCATAGCAACGACAGACACAACGGGAAAAATCGGACTGCATACTATTAATAATATAGGAGAATGTGCATTGTAAATGTCAGTATTTTATCTTTTTTTACTTTTATAAAAATGATTTAGAGGCTGAAATATGTGAGTTTTATCTTTTTATAAAACCTTTTTTGTCAAAACTCTACTTGAACTTGTGCAGTGTAGATAATGTTGCAAGACACTCCTTTAAAATCTGGCCATCATTTTTAATTTTATTATTTTAATGTTCATGTAAACAAAAAGTACATATGGATGCTAATTTTATTTGTTATTTGCTGGTTTTCTACATAAAACTTGGTGAATTGATTTCATTGTGTAGCATTAGGACTTTTTGAACAGGATTCTGTGATAACCGATGAGCTAGTTAATAACAATAGGTAGATATGGGAAAATCTAAACATGGACTAAACATGAGATAACGTGTACGTGTTCTTAGACTGAACACAAAACAACAAACTTTGATGTTTATGGAAACTCACCCCATAAGGAACAGAAAAGTATTATTGCAGATCTCGATGCCTCCAATGGAATAAGTCTTTCGGGCACACTTTCTCTTTGTTGGGGTCTTCTTTGTGGATGTAACCATCTCTGAAGTTTGCACTGTGCGTCTGTTTGCCTCTAAATGTCCAATAATTTGCATGTCCTGCCACTCTTTTTCCGCAGCTAAAGAATCCAGCCGTATTTTGTACATAATGTCTGGATCTGACCTTTCATCGTCGCTCAGATCATCTTCAGAATCAGTGAGCGCTTGTTCGTAAGCATCCGGCTTGTCGAAGAAGTACTTCAAAACATTTTCGGTGTAATGGCCACGGTTCAGCTTGTCTGCGATCATCTTTGCGGCGTCCATCTTCATTGAATTTTGATATCGGCTAGAGCCGGCCAGAGCGCTGCATAATAAGTAGCCACGCTTCCCTCGGAGGGCGTGGGCAATAACAAAAGAAACAAAAGCCGGCTTATCCAGTATGGAAATACAGACTGACAATGACACGCCCCTACTGCGTGCTAGAATCTCTGAAAAACAAGCCGATTTCAACCTCAAAATGTATGCTTTTAAATATACCAATACTGCTATCTCAAACACGGAGAGGCTTCCTTCGTAATCTCAACTAACAGATTCTGCAAAAAAACGAAAATCACCAATTTTGAAAAAAAAAAAAACGCTTCTTTCTCATTTTGCTGGAAAGTTGTGCTGCCAACTTGTGTCACTGGTTTCCGTGACGGGTCACATATATTTATGACTTTACTGGCAACTTTTTTCCCAGGTAAATACAGTAACTTTAGTAAAATTACAAAATATTGCTGTAAAATATACTTAAAGTTAAATTCAATGTTACTGTAAAAAAATACTACAAACTACTGTATTTCACATACACTGTGCTTTGGACACAAACTTTCAATAACCACACTGACCACATTGCTACAACGACCCGGTCCTGCAGGTTTGCCTTATACAACATTAGGAAGATCAGGAAGACCCTTCCTGTCAGAGCAAGCAACCCAACTTCTTGTCCAAGCTCTTGTTCTCTCCAGACTGGACTATTGTAATGCTCTCTTGGCGGGCCTTCCTGCATGTACTGTCAAGCCTCTGCAAATGATGAAGGGTTGTCTTCAATGAGCCAAAAACAGCTGACGTTAATCCTCTCCTCATCAGGTTACACTGGCTACCAGTAGCCGCTCGCATCAAATTCAAGGTACTGATGCTTGCCTACAAGACGACCACTGGCACGGCACCAACTTACCTAAACTCACTGGTTAAATCCTATGTGCCCTCCAGAAGTTTGCGCTCTGCAAGTGAACAACGCCTTGTGGTGCCATCCCAAAGAAATTCAAAATCACTCTCACGGACCTTTTCCTGGACTGTGCCCAGCTGGTGGAATGACCTCCCAATCTCAATTCGTACAGCTGAGTCTTTATGAATGTAATGAGATTAGGTGATTGACCGCCGGATTTGCCTATCAGCGATCAGTATCCGTAATATAAGGGCTGATTTGTTGTTGGCCGTGGTGCGTCACGTCCGATTTTCCTCCTTTGTGCCTGTGTTTACGTGGTTACAGGTAAGCGTGCTGTGCTGTAACGGGGTGTAATCTGCAAACTGGTGGGCTGTTAAAGCAATTTTTTTTTTGTACGCTTTTTAGTGTCGTTTTGTCTGGGTGTCGCCGTGTTTTCGGCGCTGCTTTTGTGGATGTAGTGACTGGTTGCCTCTCAGGTATGTGTGTGTCCATGTGCATCTGTATGAACGCATATTGTACTACCGTTGTTGTGCTGTTGACGCTGTCGCATGCTGTCTAGGTATGGTTTCCTCTACCCCATTGTTGTCGGTGGGCTGATTAATAGACCTGTGCCTGTATATTTTCTATTTGGGGTGATACCTCGACGGTAAGTGTTTTAAATGTAATTATAATTCGTGAAGGGCAAGTATCATTAGTAATGTCTCTCTTTGTGTTCGCTATAGGGTTCTCCCTCTCGTTCACTCTTTTCATTCCGTTCTGACTTATATGGTGTCGGATCTGCTGCGTTGCTGCTGTCTTCCGCTTTGTGCTGTGGACGTTTTGCTTACATTCCTGCAAGGGGACTGTTCGTCTGGTTCCGATTGGGTGTAGTGGCCGCTTTCTGTTTGTGTGTCAGCAGGGAGAATATGACGATCTTGTTTTATTGAGGGAAGAGAATTGTTTTGTTTCTTTTCTATTAATTTTGTTTTCGTTTTCGGTTTATACTTTTGGTTATATTGTGTTGGCTATTTGTATGTTATTTCTTCTTTATTAACGCAACTTGATTTGCTTTCTGTCTACATCTGACTTCAAGTTGCTTGTAATTTCTTTTGAACTTATTTGATTCTTCTAATGTTTTTCTTTATTTTGTGACATTGATCCCTTTTTGTTTGGAGTTTTATCAGTTATTATCATTTGCTTATATTGTATGTGGAGCTAATTGTGTTTAATTGTGATTTTTGTTCACTTATTTTTGCTTGTCTGCAGGAGCTGGGGGTCCCACTGGTGAATGGATCTTCCCTCTTGTGGTGGTGGTTCTTCATTGCGTGCGGTGTATCACTTCAAGTGTGTGGTAGTGTGATCTGAGTGCACTTTGGTGTGTGTGTGTGTGTGTGAAGTGTGCTCTTGTAAAACCAGACTCCATTTCTATGCCTGCCGATGGGAGCCTCAGCCCTGCTGATATTTACTTTATTTGGTTTTCATATTTAAAATTAATTTTCCGTTATTGCCCACATTCATTTTTGTAATTGTTTTTCTCCATTTAAAGTGGTGTCTCCTGCCTACCGACATTTTAGTGTCTCTTATAAAAACCATTCTTGTATTAATAAACATTTGTATTTTGATACTTCACCCACGTCTCCTGCTTACTTCCATGAGGGAACCGAACCTGTGTGCTTAGTGCACTCCATTTTTGGGTTTTGAGTATTGTTCCCTAGAGTTAAATTCTAGGGTGGCGTAGTCGGATTTCTTTATTGGTAAAAGGTTGGTTTCACAATTGTACTGCTCCGTCATACTCATTTTCAAGAAACATCTAAAGACTCATCTTTTTCGCCTGCACTTAACCTACTAACACCAGCACTTTTCCTTTTCTTGTCTTTTTCATTTAATAAAAAAAAAAAAAATACCTGGCTATGCGTTCTATACTAGACTAACTGAGACTTGTCATGGCACTTGTATACTGTTGTTGTTCTCTTGTTGACCTGACTGCTTCTATTGTTCTCATTTGTAAGTCGCTTTGGATAAAAGCGTCTGCTAAATGATTAAATGTAAATATAAATGTAAATATATATATAAAACATTACAATATAGAATTTCTTTAATCTATATAGCCTACCAGTCAACAGTTTTAGAACAGTAAGATTTTTAATGTTTTGAAAGAAGTCTCTTCTGCTCACCAAGCCTGCATTTATTTGATCCAGAATACAGCAAAAGCAGTAATATTGTGAAATATTTTTACTGTTTAAAATAACTTTTTTCTATTTGAATATATTTTTGTCACGGCAGAAGTAAGGACAGGAAACAGTTGCAAGTAATTGATGTTTATTAAGAGAAGTATCGTCAGGCTGGATGATGGTGGGTGACGCAGGGACCTCAATGGCAGCACAGACAGGTGAGGAGGTGATTGAGTGCGCAGATGGTGGTGGTGAGGAATCCGCGTGATGACTGGTAAATCCAATAGCGACCGAACAGGAACAAGACACAATGAAGCAGAGCTAGTGGAACACAGACAAGAAACACGGAGGACCTCGAACAACGATCTGACAAACAAGAGACGGAAGACAGCGCATTAAGTAGGCTGGTGGAATGAGCTGCAGCTGCCCACATGAAACAATCAACATGACGTAACATGAGACAAGCAGGAAACGGTGCATTCATGAACCGTGACAATTTTAAAATGTAATTTATTCCTGTGATCAAATCTGAATTTTCAGCATCATTACTCCAGTCTTTCGTATTTCATACTTCAGAAATCATTCTAATATGCTGATTTGATGATTATCATTATTTAAAACATATGAGTAAATTTTTTCAGTATTCTTTGATGAATAGAAGGATCCAAAGATCAGCATTTATGTGAAACAAAAAGCTTTCACAACATTATACCCTTTACCATTCAAAAGAAGAAAAAAAAAAAATTGGAAAAAAAAATAATGAAATGAATCCTTTTATTTAGCAAGGATTCTTTAAATTGATCAAAAGTAATGATAAAGACATCATTTTACAAAAGAGTTCTATTTCATGTGAATGCTGTTCTCCTGACCTTTCTATTCATCAAAGAAACCTGAAAAAATCTACTCAGCATTTTTTTATTATTATTATTATTAGTTTTTTTTTTTTTTGTTCTGTTTTTTCGTTTTTTTGAGCAGCAAATCAGAATATCAGAATTATTTCTGGAGGATCGTGTGAATGGAGTAATGATGATAAAAATTCAGCTTTGAAATCTCAATAAATTACATTTTGAAATATATTCAAATAGAAATCAGTTATTGTTTTTGCTGTACTTTGGATCAAATAAATGCAGGCTTGGTGAACAGAAGAGACTTCTTTAAAAAACATTAACAAGCTTACTGTTCAAAAACTTTTGATTGGTAGTGTATAGGCAACTTATATTTTTCTCTAACTTCAGGCTTTTAATTGTCTTAGAAATCTATAATTGCTGGACAATAACAAAATAATTATTATTTGTTTATATACACTACAAACACTTTTTTTATCACATAATAAGGCAGAATAAATACTGTTATAACACTGCATTGTTCATATACTTTATTTATCACCTGCTGGAGATGACTTGAAAAACCATATTGTCGCAATCGTATGTTTAAAGGGGGGGTGAAATGCTCGTTTTCACTCAATATCCTGTTAATCTTGAGTACCTATAGAGTAGTACTGCATCATTCATAACTCCAAAAAGTCTTTGGTTTTATTATATTCATAAGAGAAAGATAGTCTGCACCTATAAAAACACGACGGGCTGGAGGCGTGACGTGTGGGCGGAGCTAAAGAATCACCAGCGCCAGTAGGCTTTTGCGTTGAGAGCGTTTGGAAGCTGAGGAAAAAAAAACAACCAAAACAAACCATGGCTAACAGTCAGATTCAGCGTATATTTATGATCCAGAATCAGATCCAGAGGCTGAAATTTGACAAGAGCAAGCCTCAGCAACGACGTCTCTTTGTGGTATGTACTGAAACTGTATATATTTGCTTAGCGGTTTTGGAAAATGACTAAGTTCCACTTTGTTGTGTTATTTTTTTTTTTTTTTTTTAAGCTGTACATGTGTAAAGTGCAGTTTGATGACAACATCGCATGTTGTTTACTTGATGTGCTTACACGCCGATAGCTAAGTTAACAACACAGAGATATTTGAAGCAGTTTTACTCACCGCCTGCGGTTCCAACACACGATCGTGACCCTTTTTCGTTGGGACTGCATTATCCTTAAGAAATAAACGATGTGCAAATCCGGCGTCAAACTGGGCCTTGTTTGTAAAACAAGCATCTTCGAAATGTAGGGGAACAAACACAAACACTTGCACAACTCCGTTGATGCTCTGTAAAAATAAACTCCATCCACTGGTCCCTTAATGCTGTTTCTCTTTTGGTAATCTGTGCAGGGTTGTCTTGCCCTGGCAACCAAAAACACACTTCTTTTGTGACATTTGGCGACGCTCTCGCTCTGGTCAGTGGATGTCTCGTCTCTGCTCTGCTCTACGGGAGCGCTTGCTCTTCCGGGAGAAGTGTCCTCAGGACCCATATAAGGAAATTCCGCTCCATTTAACGTCACACAGAGCCATACTCGAAAAAAACTTTCCGAAACTTGTGACAAACCGGAAGGAGTATTTTTGGAACAGAAATACTCCTTCAAACGTACAACTTAATTTTTGAAACTTTGTCCATGCTTAGCATGGGAATCCAACTCTTTAACAGTGTAAAAAACTCAGTATGCATGAAATAGCATTTCACCCCCCCTTTAATGTGTTCATTGCTGGAGCACCATGTACAAGCCCCCCCCCCCATTGATAAAAAGGTCTGGAGACCTGCAGTGGTTTGTTGTACATAGTATTATTGCTACAAACAAACACAGAGCACATTTTGATCCACTAGCGGGGATTGGGTGTCCTTTCTGTGAACAACAGGAGACAGTTTTTATTTGTTTGCTGACTGTAGTAGGTTATTGCCTCTTTGAAATTCTTGGAGGGTGGTGTCAGACATTAGGAGTTTTCCCACTTGAGTTTTTTATCTATTGACCTAAATATAAACGTAGCAAGAAGGAGATTTATCATCTACTCAATTTTATTTTTGGACAAGCAAAGTTAGCCCACCCAGCAAAAACTCGTTGAAAAGACGTCTATAAAAAGACATCCAAATTACGTTTAAATGTGGTTGAAAAGTGAAAGGTGAAAAGACGCCTTTTTCAGGTCGAAAAGACGTTTATAAATAGACGTCCAAATTACGTTTAAATGTGGTTTAAAAGTGAAAGGTGAAAAGACGTCTTTTCCAGACCTAATTACAACCGTGAATTATTTTTCATATTCCTAATTAGTGAAAATAAGACAATTCACAGTATATTGACACATTTATTGACACATTACATCTTTCATGTAAATTCTTGATCACATCTTAAGACTTCTTTGATTAAACAGACTGTAAAAACAGTAATATTGTGAAATATAACTACAGAAATAATAGTTTTCTATGTGGATGCATTGTCAAATGTAATTTATGCTTGTAAACTGAATTTATAACACAATTACCCCAGTCTTCAGTTACATGATCTTCAGAAATCATTATAATATACTGATTTGCTGCTCAAGAAACATTTCTGATTATTATCAATGTTTAAAACAGTTGTGCTGCCCAATATTTTGTGGAAACCATTCCATTTGTCAGTATTTTTTAATAGACCTTGCAAAAGAGTAGTATTTATTTAGAAGTCTTTACTATAAACTTATCAAATTAATCCATCTTTCTGTATTAATATAATTTTTCAAGACAATAAACTATGACCAATTATAACCACATTAGAACAACCAAAAATTTAAATTCTGTCATTATTTCCTTACCCTCATGTTGCAGCAAACCATGTTGCAGAACACAAATTAAGATATTTTTTTAACAGATGCCTTGTGTACGCAAAAAAAAAAAACAACAACAGCAAAAATAATCTATTCAGAAATTATGAATCCCCAATGGATTTTGACAAAAGCATAAAAAAGCGCCAGCTCTCACGCCAATGCTACACTGATGCATGGTGCTTGTGTGAATGCGTTATTTTATATAAAAATTTTTTTTTTCAGATTTTATTAAAAAGTTCTGCATTTATGTTTCAAAGATGAACAAAAGTCTGGCTTGGAACAACATAAAGGTGAGTGATGAAAATCTTTGGTTTAACGAACACGTTTGGTAAATGGGGTTCCCACAGGGACACCAGTAGATCTCTGCCTGATCTCTGATCTTCTGCTTCTTCTTCTGCTCTTTCCTCCGTCCCAATTCTGGATTAATGAGCCACGGCAGATGTTTCCACTTTGAATGCTTTAGCCTCGCTGTTCTTTCTCTAGCATCTAAAGTGAGAAAGAAAACAGTAAATAAAATGTAAATAAATAATACAAAAACAATGGTTGTCCAAAATGTACAAATTAAAGTGTATTAATCATTCTTCATGAGGGATTATTAACTAATCAGTATGTCGGGTTGTCAGCTCTGGCCATTAAGGTGAGATTTAGGTCTCTGCAGAGTAAAAGCGGGCGTTTATGACTTGGTTTGTGTATTCAAACTGCTGGGTGTTTCTAAATCATGCAATCAAAATGATCCCCCTTACCTATACCCCACCCTAAACCTACCGTCTCTATGATGTCAGCCAATCAGGTATCATGGTCTAAAAACACCCTGATCTGGTAACTCCCATTACTTTCCTGCAGAGACCTATGCTTGGCTTAAGGTCCACTGTCATGCAGAGTTTACGTCTCAATCAGCTTCACAGTTTGCCAAGTTGTGAATATATTGTGTACACAAATGTAGGTAGTGGTAAGTACTGTGGCTCACTATACACTGGTGACTATTTCTGTCCTCATTGTACAACATCACTACTGACATTAATGCACAACAATAAAACTGATATCTTTCTTTTAATGCTATTTACAGCACATTATGATGAATACTTTATTACATGTATGTGCAAGATTTAATTCATAAATTAATTGGAAATGTTTACTAGATTAGACATTACCTGTCTAGTGATATGTTGATGCTGAAATATATTATTGGTTTGTGTTTTAAAATCTATTACGTGTAATCTTATAGCGAATTATCAGAGCACCGTAAAAAGAAAATTGTGATTGAGGCAGCCCTTCACCACTGAGTACTGAGCAACGGACCAGAGTGATTCACCCCCAGAGTTTATGTCCACACCTGATCACACTCACCTGTTTGTGACTTATAGTTAGTAAAACTGAAGACCTTGATTAATGTGTTCAGGTGCACTGCACTAGGTTGGTGTAAAACTCTGCATGTAAGTGGACCTTGAGAGACAATGTTGAGATCTCCTGCAATATGTTCTGAACCTGAACTATAAAGAGGCAGAATGACTTACAACACTGGTGTCCAGTCCTGGGCTGGAGGACCACTGTTCTGCAGAGTTTCTGCTGATCCTTGAACAGCTGCTCAGGTCTGCTTAACTGGGGTTGGAGCTAAACTCTGAAAAAAGAGAAGACAACCAATATTATAATGTTAAAAAGTTAAACAACATTAAATAATTTGATCCATAAATATGCACAACATCTGAAAATGCACAAAGATGACAAGAAACAACTTTCAACACTGAAAAATAAGAAGCAATATTAAATCACACATGCATTTTCTTTTCTTATTATTATTCCTCTTGCAATAAGTTTATTCACAATTACCTTGTGGTTTATCAATGATTTTCAGTCTCTGAAATAGAAAAGATCTATCAATGATGAACTATTATTTACCCCGTTTGTATCTGCGAGGTGTTCATTACACATTTTACCAGTGTTAAGATCAGTGACTGTCGAATGTCTGACTTGACTCACTGTATTCTCCCCCCAAACATATGATTAGACTATCAGTCGAATATCGGCAAGATTCAAAAATTCTGATTCGACAGTGAAAAACCTTAGTCAAGGACACCCCTAGTAATTTCAAATATTACTATTTTACTGTATTTTAATCAAATGAATGCAGCAGTGGTGAGCATAAAACATATATTTTAAATATATTTTTAAATAATATTTTCTATTTCTCTTCCACCTTTATTTGATCCTCTAACTTTAACACTCACTATTCTAATTCTATTCTTAAAAAAATCTAACTACATTTCTAATCTTTTTGTATCCTATTTTCTTTACATTTATTATGCAATTGTGTGTGTGTATGTGTAAAGACCTCTAACTAGCTTGTTCTACTCTTTTTTTTTTTAATTCTAGCTGTTTTCTCTTTATTTATTATATTATTTAAAATCCCATGCTATGTGTACCGTGTTAAGCTAACTGTTATAGCACTTATATATCATTGCTCTTTTTCTTGTTTTTGATTGCTTCCACTGTCTTCATCTGTAAGTCGCTTTGGATAAAAGAGTCTGCTAAATGAATAAATGTAAATGTAAATACATGATAAATCTGACCCTTAAACGTTTGAATAATAGTGTATGTTTGAGGTATTACTTACTAGTTATATGCTTCATAATGTCTAAAAATGTGCTTCAGCTGGATACAGGCACGGCCATCAGCATGGAAGAATCTAGAACATAAACAATCTGTCATTCTGTCAGTCTGTCTAAGCCAACAATATTTATTATACAAAAAAAATTAAAAGAATAATAACAGAATTTAAAGTTTTAGGTTTACTAACCGATTAATACTCTTACAGTGTGGACATCAAAATAACTAACAGGAAAACAAACACACACACACACACACACACAGGGGCGATTCTAGGATTTTTTCAACTGGGGGGCATAAGAGGGGCCACGATTAATACAGAGGGGCCAATCTTGTGTTGTTTGAACTGTATATCCAAATCATTTCAAGAGTTCAGTAACCTTTAAAATGAGTAATAAACAGTGGTACCCTATTATATTTTAATAGCAATTAGTCACTGCTCTAAATCAAAACAATCAAATACAATTTGTATTAACTTTTCACTTTACAAAAGCTAAAGAAAAACTGTAATAAATAAAATAATCCAACGTATGAATACTGTACAACTCACAAATAATAATAATAATAATATAATTTATTTATAATAGCCTTATATAATATATATAATAGCCTTATTTATATAAATGCAGAATAACATTAATAATTCATAGAAATAAATACATTAATGAATTAATATAACTAATATAAATTTAATATAATAAATTGTTTTTGTTTATTATCCACATCCCGTTCAATTTGCATAGCAGCAGTTGCAGTAAATTTGCATTGATGAATAAATAAAATTTACTTATGTCAAGGCTAATTAATCTTGAGCATATTGATTTTAAAATATCATATTCAATACTTTGTTAGATAGCTACTCGTTCAAAAAGGTAGCTTTAGTTTAACATGTAAAATATGTGGATCCTATAGAATAGCTTAATTAGTCCAGTGTTATTTTAGTATTAGTTATTTATTTTGCTATTTAATCATGCATTAAATATTTATGTATGATTTTTTTTTTTTTTTTTTTTTTGAGAATGTTTCTGGGTGTCATCAAATTACGTTTTGTCAATAACCTCTGTGAAAACATATTTGGATCTGAGAACATTGTACGGGAGAGAGAGCTAGAGAGAGAGCTTTCCAGGGTGCAGACAGCAATCGCGGAGCACCATGGTGATTTAGAACGCCAACTGAATTTATGAGAAATCTACAGACGCAAAAAGACTAAAGGTGTAGTAAAATAAAGACCTATATTTTGGACTTTTTTTTTCACCACAAGTCTGAAAGAAGACATGTTATTGAAGACAAACAGCCCCAAATCTCAAAATTGACCAGTAAAAAAAACGATGTTTTTGCATGTGTCTCACCCATATAGACTGTAAGAAAAAGTCTCAAGTGTGGAGCGTTAGAGAAACATCATACATTTTGTTTCATCACCTCACTTAAGTGAAAAAAGTCGCCAATCGACTGCATGATTCAATAATAACTATTATAATTGCAATTATACTTTTTTTAAACCATTGCTTTAAATTGCGTTGTTGCCTATATCGGCGCGTTCGGCTGAAAAATAAGTAAATCGTAACGCAGTAAACCCCTTTTACATTCAGCATCAGATGAGCATAGTAAATATAATGATTAGCATTTGGTCTGCTCTAGGAGATAACATCGTCATCGAACCTGGTCTGTCTAACACCGAAATACGTTAACGTTAGTACCAAACACTTGTTGCACTGCAACAACTCGCTAATCAAAAAAATAAGCTATATAAAATATATCAACTTACCGTGTGCTTATTTTTCATTGGAAAACAGCAGCTCGCTATTCTTGGTCCTCGTTGAGAAGCATCACGACGCAATCATGATTTATTTACTAGGCTGAAAGATTATGATTTGAATTTGTGAGTGACAGACAAGTAGAAGCAAGTATAGGTCTCTGCAGGAAAGTAATGGGAGTTACGAGATCAAGGTGTTTTTACACCATGATACCTGATTAGTTGATGTAATAGTGACATTAGGTTTAGGGGTGGGGTTGGGTAAGGGGGATAATTTAGATTGCATGATTCAGAAACACCCAGCAGTTTCAAAACACCCATATGGTGATAAATGCCCACTTTTGCTCTGCAGAGACCTAAGTCTCAGTAGAAGGGTGGGGGCACACTGGGGGGCCAATCAGTTTTCAGGAGGGGCCAGTGCCCCCATGGCCCCTCCCCTGGCTACGCCACTGCACACACACATATTATGAAAATATTATATAAACACACACACATATATAAGAAAATTACAGATTCATGCTGATGTAGGCGAAATATATTGTGAAAGAAGCATATAAAGTTACCTCTTGTAGTTAGCATTACAGTTGAGATGCTAACGGACTTTTTCTGAAGACACTGACCATTTCTATAAAGTACATTTTCAACGAAAGCGTGTCATTTACATGAAAGAAAGTTTCAGGGACACTTTTATGTAACATTTGTGTAATTTAGGGATTAAACTTACCTGAAATTAGTGAAAACAACCACGAGAGACAGCGTCTGTTCAGCTGCTTGACGGTTGAGCTGAGCCCCGTTTCCATGGTGACTCCAGTACAGCGCGTGACCATCAAGTGTTTTCAAAATATATTTAAATATATTTACAGTGCTTCAGACATGATGTCTAATATATTTCTTCACTAGTTTATGTTAATGTCTTTGTGGTGCAAAATAAAAGTTTTTTTTTCTGCTGAATTTGGACTAAAGCCCATTTACATCTATTTTTGGGCTAAAAAAAAAAAAAAAAAAAAAAAAAAAGATGTTAAATGTCGCTTTTTGGCCTTAATTTGGACCAAATCCGACGGACCTAATGAAGACCAATTTTCAACGTCGCTTTTTGGGCTTAATTTGGATCAAATCCGACGGACCAAATGAAGACCAATTTTCAACGTCGCTTTTTGGTCTAAAAGATGGCCGTGACGGGCCGACTTGATTTAGACCAGAAAACGACGTCCAAATGACGTCTGGTGCTGGGTGGGAGCTGTTTGTCTCTCTCGTAAAAGTAAAACTCTTATGAAAAATAACCATGGTTTTATTATAGTAAAACTGTAGTAGCCCATGTTTTTTTGGCGTATTGACTGCCATTTGTAAAACCACAGATTTACTACAAATACCATGGTAAAACTATGGTTAATATAGCAAAACCATGGTTAATTTGTGGTTACCTTGGTTTAACTACAGTAACCATGGTTTTTTGGTTTTATTTGTAGTAAAACCATGGTTAATTTTCGTAAGGGTTTTTACGAAACAAATCATTACAAAGCAACTTTACAGAAAATTAAGTTTCTATAATATTTAGTATTACACTGAAAAAAGTAATAAGTAAATTTACTTAATTTTTATTTGGCAAGTTTTTGCACAAGCATTTTTCAAGTAAATTTAACACATTTGGAAATTAAGTAAATCTACTTAACTAAGTTAAGTAAAAAAAATAAAATAATAATAAGAACATTTTATTGAGTAAAATTTAATTAAATAATATGAAATTAATGCATTTAGCAGACACTTTTATCCAACCGTGATGGCATTTCTTCTGATGGCATTTCTTCTGGGCTTTTGAGTTATAAACACATGGTTATAACAGCCAGAGAAAAGACTAAGACAGAAATCAAGGGTCAAGAGCCCAACTAAAGCAAACACTGATCTCTAACATGGTTACTTCAAATGAAACAATAAATCAACATCTAAACCTTAGTTCATTCTCAATAAGATCTTCTGTAGACGTCTGACAGAAATAAAGTCAGTCTGGTTATTAATAAGTGGAGCTGGTGATGCTGTTTGTGGGGTTGTTTAACCAGATCTTGAGAGATTTCATGTATTTTATTTCAGTTGATTTCATCTAAGGCTGTGTCTGAAGTCAGTTGTAGTAGTTCTTGTGTTTCTCTTTTCTTCAGTGATTCTGTTTGTTAACAGCAGCTGTTCATCACTAATTCTCAATCAGCACTTAGTTAATCACTTAATTACTTAAATGCAAAGTTTTAAAACCTACATGGTTTAAATCAAGGCAATCTGTTTACTCAAACGGTTTGAGTAAAGTTTACTTATCGGGTTTTACAGTGCGATTTCTTTTGTCTGTTTTCTTAATTGCAGAATATTTATCATGTGCATCCAGTCCTTCGTGCTGTCTTTGCTGTAAACTGGTTTAAAGTGACAGAAGTGAGAGACTTATTTACCCTCATTTGATAAAACTTTTGAAAAAAAATATTTTACATTTAGAAATTTCTAGAATATCTGTTTCTGGTTTTTTGTTAGTGTAAAAACTTTTCCAAAATAAAAAAGTAAGTAAGTGAAATTTTCACTTATTTTTCAGTGTTCCTGAAACTTAGTGGTAGAACATTCCATTACCAAGTGCAAGGTTGGGGGTGTTCGATTCCCCGGGAACACATGATAGGTGAAAATTGTTAGCCTGAATGCACTGTAAGTTGCTTTGGATAAAAGTGTCTGCTAAATGCATTAATTTAATATTATTTAATTAAATTTTACTCAATAAAATGTACTTATTATTATTATTATTATTATTTTATTTTTTTATTTAACTTAGTTAAGTAGATTTACTTAATTTCCAAATGTGTTAAATTTACTTGAAAAATGCTTGTGCAAAATTTACTTACTACTTTTTTCAGTGAGCTTATAAGTGGTGACTGTCAGTTTGTGTGCATATGACAGGATTTGTTCAGAAAAAATTAATACAAGACGTAGTCAGCCAGACGATGAACATTATTAACAGCAATTATAATATGATGCAGTCACACTTGTAGCAGTATTCTGTTAGTTCTGTGGGGTCAGCATCATCTCTTCTCAGGTGTTCTGGATCCAGAATGGATCAAAACAGAGAAACAAATAGAGACATTTTAGCATAGCTGCTGTTCCAACAAAGTAAAATTAATTAGTTTAACCCAAGCTAAAGAATAAGAATGCGCATTTGATCAGATCCAACTGCAGTCACAATTTAAGAGATGCATTATTCGAATGCTTGGATGCGTTTTTAATCTAGATTTAAATAGAGAGAGCGTGTCTGAACCCCAAACACTATTCCAGAGTTTGGGAGCCAAATGTGAAAAAGCTCTACCTCCTTTAGTGGTGTCACGGCGCGGTAGAGACGGCGCCGTGGAAAGAACAAGGTCAGGGTCCAAGATGCAGGGAAGATTAACTTTAGTAAGAAAGAAACAAAAAGGCCAACACGGCAAAAACAAAACAGAAACGAATCACCGAAATGCAAGAACTAGAGACACGTAATGACAACAGACATTAGCAAATAACATTACAATAATCCAGGCAGGCAGAGTGGTGTGTGAGACAAAACTATATACTAGTGAACAAATGGGGAACAGCTGTGTGTGAGTAATTGAACAGGTGTGCAGAGTGAACCAGGTAATGAGTCCGGGGGCAAGGGAGAAACACAGGTGGAGCAGATGACCACCATAACCGTGTGGTCAGGACGGATGCCCCCCAGGCCGGAGCAGAACACCACCACAACCGTGTGGTCAGAGCGGAAGCCCCCCAGGGCAGAGCAGAAGACTACCACAACCGTGTGGTCAGAGTGGAAGCCCCCCAGGGCAGAGCAGAAGACCACCACCTCCATGTGGTCAGGATGGATGGCCCCCAGGGCAGAACAGAGGACCACCACATCCTTGTGGTCGAGGCCAGAGTCCCCCAGGGCGGAACAGAAGACCACCACAACCATGTGGTCAGGGCGGAAGCCCCCCAGGGCGGAGCAGAAGACAACCACAACCGCGTGGTCGGAACAGGTGCCCCCCAGGGCGGATCAGAGGACCACCACGTCTGTGTGGTCGAGATCGGAGTTCCCCAGGGCGGAGCAGAAGACCACCACAACCGTGTGGTCAGGACGGAGGCCCCCCAGGGCGGAGCAGAAGACCACCACAACCATGTGGTCGAACCAGACGCCCCCCAGGGCAGAGCTGAAGACCACCGCATCCTTGTGGTTGAGGCAGAAAGCCCCCAGGGTGGAGCAGAAGACCACCACATCCGTGCGGCCGGGCCAACGGGAGGACAAGTCTGGTTGGGCAAGTCTGAAACATAAAACATGAACATGTTAAGGGTAGCCTCCGTGGCCACAACAGGAACAGTCGGGTGCTCAGAGAGTTCGGCTGAGGCATGATGAGTCTCTGGAAGTTCTGCAGAGGCGAGGAGAGACTTGAGTAGTTCCACAGAGAAGTGACGAAACTCTGATAATCCCATGGTGTTTATACTGGATTCCAGAAGATCGGTGCTGACTTGACTCTACTAATGAAGATTATTGGTGACTTGAATTTGTTCATGAAGATCAATGGTGACTTGCCTTTGTTCATGAAGATCACCAGTGACTTGACTCTGTCCTTGAAGCTCACCAGTGACATGACTCTGTCCTTGAAGCTCACCAGTGACTTGACTCTGTCCTTGAAGCTCACCAGTGACTTGACTCTGTCCTTGAAGCTCACCAGTGACTTGACTTGACTCTGAAAGGTCAACGGTGACTAACCTTGACTCTGGAAAGTCCATGGTAACTAGCCCTGACTCTGGAAGGTCAACGGTGACTAGCCATGACTCTGGAGGGTCCATGAGCACCTGACTCGACTCTGGAGGGTCAACCGGAACCTGACTCAACTCTGGAAAGTCAATGGGCACCTGACTTGACTCTGGAAGGTCATTAGGAATCTGACTTGATTCAGGAGGATCAACTGGAACGTGACTCGACTCTGGAAGGTCAACAGGAATTAGCCCTGACTCTGGAAGGTCGACGGTGACTAACCCTGACTCTGGAAGGTTGACGGTGACTAACCCTGACTCCAGAGAGTCCACGAGCACCTGCCTCGGGGGAATTTCCTCTGGGCAATCCTGAGTGGAATCTGCGGTTTTGTGAAGGCTAGCAGTCAGCCCCACTGCTTTAGAGAGAACATCAGCAGGCTCCACCACTTTGTGAGTCCTGCGAGCTGACCACGCTGATCGCACCGACATCCCGCAACGGTGAATCCCGCATGCAGCGCATCAGCCCGTGATGCTCCAGGAACAGGTGTGAGGCACTGGGTGCAGCCGACGAGGCCTCTGCTGACTCCTGGACTGTCGCCTCGGGAGAACCTTGAGCAGGCTCTGCAGCTAACTCCACCCTAACGGCTGAGCCCCTCAACTGCAGAGCCAGGTTGATGTAATCCTCCAGCATCTCGTCGGGGTGCCAGAATGGCATAAGGGACTTGAAGGTCTTGGCTAGTCCTCCCCAGAAGAAAACCATTAGACAGGTCCTCTCTGTCGCCGACAGCCGAGCCACCCCCACGAAAACCCCAAGCATAATCCTCGATGCTTCGCTCTCCCTGGCAGATGTTGAGGAATCTCTCTGCTGGACCCATATCAGCTGCCTGGATTCTGTCATGGCGTGGTAGAGACGGCACCGTGGAAAGAACAAGGTCAGGGTCCAAGATGCAGGGAAGATTAACTTTAATAAGAAAGAAACAAAAAGGCCAACACGGCAAAAACAAAACAGAAACGAATCACCGAAATGCAAGAACTAGAGACACGTAATGACAACAAACATTAGCAAATAACATTACAATAATCCAGGCAGGCAGAGTGGTGTGTGAGACAAAACTATATACTAGTGAACAAATGGGGAACAGCTGTGTGTGTGAGTAATTGAACAGGTGTGCAGAGTGAACCAGGTAATGAGTCCGGGAGCAAGGGAGAAACACAGGTGGAGCAACTAAACAGTAATGAGGTGACAAGGTGGGCGGGGTCAGAAAAGGACAGGAGAGAGCACATGGCACCAAATAAACACAACACTCACAGAAGACAGTGACAGAAAGACATAAGACTGTGACAAGTGGATTTTGCTATCCTAGGAACTACCAAAAGTCCAGCGTTTTGTGACCTTAGGGAGCATGATGGATTGTAACGTTGTATAAGGCTAGTTAGGTATGCAGGAGCTAAATCATTTAGGGCCTTATAGGTAAGTAATGATAATTTGTAACTGATACGGAACTCAATAGGTAGCCAGCGCAGAGACTGTAAAATTGGGGTAATATGATAATATTTTTTTTACATGGTAAGGACTCTAGCTGCTGCATTTTGGACTACCTGTATCTTCTTTACTGAAGAAGCAGGACAACCACCTAGAAGTGCATTACAATAGTCCAGTCTAGAGGTCATGAATGCTTTTCTGAAATAGCTTTTCTGCATCAGAAACAGGTAACCTATTTTGTAACTTTATAATGTTTCTAATATGGAAGAATGCAGTTTTTGTAACATGGGAAATATGGTTTTCAAAAGACAAGTTGCTGTCTAATATATAACCCAGATTTTTGACTGTAGAGGAAGTAACAGTACATCCATCTAGTTGCAAATTGTAATCTACAAGATTCTGTGTACTGTTTTTTTTTTTTTGGTCCAATAATTAATATCTCTGTCTCATCTGAATTGAATAGGAGAAAATTATTGGTCATCCAATTTTTTACATTTTTAACACACTCTGTTAGCTTAGACAATTTAGAAGTTTAATCTGGTCTCGTTGAGATATATAGCTAGATATATAGATATATAGAGTATCATCAGCATAACAGTGGAAGCTAATTCCGTATATTCTAATAATTTTACCAAAGGGCAACATGTATATTGAAAATAGAAGGGGACCTAGGACAGATCCTTGTGGCACTCCATATTTTACTGGTGATAAAGCCTGCCCTTGAATACCTGTATAGTTTTGTAATCTATCTATGAGTATATCATGATCTATGGTGTCGAACGCAGCACTAAGATCAAGTAAAACTAGCAATGAGATGCAGCCTTGATGTGACGAGCAGAAGCAGGTAATTTGTAATTTTAACAAGTGCAGATTCTGTGCAATGGTTGGGCCTGAAACCTGACTGAAATACTTCATAAATCTTTTTTTTTTTTTTAGCGTAAATGGAAGATTTGAAATAGGCCTATAATTTGCCAGTTCACTAGGATCTAGTTTTGTCTTCTTAATAAGAGGCTTAATAACCGCCAGCTTGAATGGTTTTGGGAGGTCACCTAAAGATGACGATGGCACAGTATGTTTTTCTCTAATCTTTTTCAATTTGATGGGGGCAACAGCTTCTAATGTATTAGAGAAAATATTGTCCATGTTGCCAGTCATTTCGTCTAGCTCAATGTGTATTTTTTGGGTACAAATAGCAGTTGAGATAAATCAGGCAGGTTATTTGTGAATCTGTCTTTGGTTGCTGGCACAATAGTATAGTTAATATCAGTGATGCGCAGCATGCACGATACAAGGGAATGGGCTGTAACATCATCACTTTGAGTAACGATATCTATCTATATCAGTAAAATTGCTTCCATGCGATATAATTAAATCTAGTGTATGATTAAAATGATGAGTCCTAATGCAAGTCCTAATGCATCATTTGTATTTTCAACGTGAATATTAAAATCTCCCATGATTAACGTCTTATCAGCTGTAACCAGAAGGTCTAAGAGGAAATCTGCAAATTCTTTTAGGAATTCTGTATACGGCCCTGGTGGTCTATACACAGTAGCCAGAGCAAGAGATACATTAGATTTCTTTTGTATATCTGACAGTGTAACATTAAGCAGAAGTATTTCGAATGAGTTAAACCTGTATCCTGTTTTCTGGGTAACATTGAGAATATCACTATATATTGTTGCAACACCTCCTCCATGACCAGTCTGACGGGGCTCATGCTTATAACAGTAGTTTGGTGGAGTTGACTCATTTAAAACAATATAATCATTTGGTTTTAGCCAGGTTTTAGTCAAGCAGAGTACATCAAAACTATTATCTGAAAAACTATTATCATTAAAACTATTATCATTTCATTTACAATAACTGCTTTGGGTGTGAGTGATCTAATATTTATGAGCCCAAACTTAAAAAATAGTTTTTATGTTCATTTACTTTACATTTTTCTAGTTAATCACGATAAGATTTTTTCTAGATCCTACATTAAATGTATATTGACCTCAATATTCGGGGAACAGACACAGTCTTAATAGAATGTACAGCGCAAGTACTTTTATCATTTGAGCGTGAAGAACAAAAGTCAACGTAATAGTTATTTGAGAATTAGCTTACTAGTCATATTAAATTCAAATGAAAAGAAATTAAATGTATGTGTTTAGCAGACGCTTTTATCCAAAGCGACTTACAGTGCATTCAGGCTATCAATTTTTACCTCTCATATGTTCCCGGGGAATCAAACCCCCAACCTTGCGGTTTATCAATTGCAATTGATAACGCAATGCTCTACCAATTGCGCTACAGGAACACTTATATGTATACTTCATATGGAGCGAAGATAATGCTTGTAAAAAGGATTATGGGTGTTTGTTATTTATCTGTTTTCTTTATTGGCTAAGTAATTGATTGGAGATTGTTTTTACATTTTTCTAATTTCTAAAGTTGTTCAAAGGTCTCTCTCTCTCTCTCTCTCTCTCTCTCTCTCTCTGCTGCAGATCCTGCAGAGCTTTGTCAGGTTGGACCTTCAGTGGACAGTGTTTTTTATTTTAATTTTTTTCAGGTGGTGTTCAATGGGCTTTGGCTGGGCCACTCAGTGACATTCACTTGGACATGGATATGAGTCATACTTGAGCAGCTCTTGCATTTTTGTTTCCTACAGTGTACAGTGTTATTAGTTACAAAATTAAAAAAAGAAACAAACAGTTTTAAGTTATTTTACATTAAGTTTTATTACAGATGAGTGTTTGTTACAGCATACAGTAGCACAAACACCACAGTTTCTCCTCCATTTGTCATGAGTACACTAAGCCTTACTTGCACACACATAAACACTGAATCAAAAATGAAAGAACATGAATGAATAACACAACCAAAATAAAAGCTTGCGGTAAGGCAGGAAATATCTTGTGTCTTACTGGGGATTTCAGATGTGCACTGATGAAAACAAACAGAGCTTTAAAAGAAGAAAGAAGAGACTGAATTGGCTTTGTTTTGTTTTTGTTTTTTTTGTTTTTCGAAAGTAATGAAAATAGGCTTAAAAAGTTGTGAAAACTGATGGATACAAGTTGACAAAAACAACAATTTTAAGTTTATGCTGAATTGAGGAGATTAGAAATTATACTTAACAATTTGGTATAAATCAATTTAACTGTATTAGTAAAGTAGCAAAATTACATAATGAAAAATCGTTTTCTTATCTTTATCTTACCATGTTCTTTCTGAACCATTTTCATTTCCATTTTTAAGTGTTATATTGAGCCAATATAAAGTTCACAATGAGCTTTTCAGCTGGCCAAAACCACATGTCTGGGTGCATTTACTTTTATTTCAGTTTAAAATGTGCAGCACATGGGGCTGTCCCCTTATTTTTACATTCACTGACCTTTATGACTAATTTCATAACAGCAAGTTACTAATACATTTTAGGTTGAGTGATAACACTAATACAAGGGTTGGGCACATGTTACTTTAAAAAAGTAATAATTTATAGTTACTAGTTACTTCTCACAAAGAGTAACTGAGTTAGTACCTGAGACACATTATTATAAAAGTAAAAGTAAAAAAAAAAAAAAATTAAAAAAAAAAAAAAATAATAATAATAATAATAATAATAAAATATCTGTCAAATAAGTCAAATAAGGTGGATGCCCCCAATATTAGAATGTTAAATAAATTAAATGGACAGTAAATAGAATAAATAATTATTATAAAATATTAATCTACAGCACTAATATAAATTTTTTTGAATGTTGCTGTGGGACAATGTGAGAGACACATATCAAATTCAATACAATATTGTAAATATTATCAACCCTCTACGGACACCTAGGCAATAGAATCCCTTATAAAACTTAATCACAACCTTTAAACCTATTATGATCATTTAGCATTATATGATAGAACTTTCATAATTAGCATGACCATGTATGAATACATATTTTTCATGTTGACTGAATTTAGGATTGGTGGTGGTGCATAATATATTGTTTTGTCATTTAGTGAGGCTTTTGACAGGTTCTTGTAAGAGAGATCATATTACTCCAGTCCATTTTTTTTTTTTTTTATTTTTTTTACAATGGTTACTGATCCCCTGTAGAATTAATAAAATAATAATAATAATAATAATAATAATATATATTTTTGTCTATAATTCATTGCATAGTTGGGCTTCATTGTACTTATTGAACTGATTGAGAAATATGAGCCAAAACGGTCTCTAAGGTCAGCTGTCCAGAGAGGGTATAGAAATTTATCTGTAAATTGAAACTGCTTAATTATTTTTATCCCTGGTGGGGATAAATTTATCTCCCCCTCAAAGTGATCAGTGCTACTACACTAGTGGCGAGACGGCTCACAAAACTTATCACGAATTCCGTGGTTTGATTAAAGTAAATTTTATTTTAAAATTCACTACTTTGGCTGGCTCTGATATAGCTGCCGCACAGCCTCTCTGTATTCACCACTCTGCGGTTGCTCAATGTCCCGCCCACAGCGCTATCTGATTGGTTACACCTCATACATAATAGTCTATCAACACTTGCGAGACGGTTAAAGCCAGTCCGCTGGTCTCTTCTTTTATTTTTAATTTTTTTTCAAAAAAGCGACTAGCGACAAATCTAGCGACTTTTTGGGCAGTCATTATTTAGTCTCTGAGTCTCTGGTGCTGCCACACGAGCAAGGTCTCTCTTTCCCAGAGCGAGCCTCTCTCTCTCTGCTTCTGCGGTGTTCAGCGAGTGCAGAGAGGAGCAGCACTTTCAGTTAAAAAAAAGATATTCTGTTGCTTCTAACTCTATTCCACAAGCAAGTATAGCCGACATCAGTCACAGCACAACCACTGACTTTATCGTATGTGTATTGGATTTAATTAGCGCATTTAATTAGTCTTAATGAACCGCGTTTCAGTCATTATAATATTCATTCCGTTGACTGACAACAGAAACATTAAAATATAGTAATAAAAACAGTTTTATTGAGAATTTAATTAAATTGCAGTATGTGAACATAGGGAGGCAATATGACGCACTTACGTCTTAAATATGCTAATTGGCGCATGACGTCATCTAGTTCATGTTCTCATGATATATTTTTATGAATTAAAATATTTCAAAACAAGCCCTAAGCATAATTCCTGTATGATGCCCCCCACCCCGACCCCGAGAAAGAAAAAAAAAAAAACGTTTGTTTATGCCAGTTTAACTTTTTATTACCAAACATAACTCAATACCAATAACACACAATAGCAGCATCGCAGTATAAAACTTAAGAACACTAAAAAGAGAAAGAAAATCTTCAGCTTTGCTGACTTTGTAAACAGTCAACAGAATAGCAAAATAAAAATAATCCAGACTTTTTTTTTTTTTTTGCAAATTCAATGTCACTTTGAATAAATTAAATTAAATAATCATAATCATCGATTGTAAAATCAATTTTACATGTCTAACAAAAAGACGTTTCCTTTTTCAACATCAATAAATGGACTAACATAAAGAGAGAGCTGCAAACACTCCAGCAATATTTCTTATTTATTGGCATGAAGTTTCATGGCAAAATTTTCGGGGTCCAGAGAAGAGCGTTTTTTATTCACTATATGTCCAGCTGTTGAGAAGACGCGCTCCCAGGACATTCATGTAGGCTACAGCTGCGCAAGGTGGGGGTATTACTGCCAATTTTCCACCACAAAAGCCGGACGCTATCAGCTTGCAATGGTCCTTTTCATAACTCAGAATCTCTTGTAACTAGATGCGCGAATGAGGAGAATTCGCGTCTACCGAGATACTGGCACAGTGCCGCGAGACCTCCAGACGCGCGGAAACACGTCTTTACATTGTAAGTTAAAATAACATAGTTTGTTGATGCTAACATTAACGTCAGCAAGTACGAGGCGCAGCACGCACATGCAGCACATTTCACGTAGCCTACTTTCTAGACTAGAACAGACTAGACTAGAGCAATTATTAAATATCTTTCTTGTTCCCCCTTTTTTGTTACATATACATGGCTAAAATGTGCCTAATATTTCTATAGGCTAATGAAATAATACCGGCATAAAAAAAAAAAAAAAAAAATCATTAGGCTATTTTTGGTGCCCCCTGCGTGTGTTGGGAGCCGCGGCGCTGCTGGTATATATCCAAAACAATAGATATTGAATCTAATTGAAAGCTTGTGAATGAGAATTGAATCAAATCATGGATTTTGTCAAAATCCAGCCCTAACTAACATATATTTTTTCTAATTTTAATCGTAAATCCCATTTTTTTGAAAAAAAAAAAAGTTTGCTAAATTTTCAATTATTGAAATATAAATGAAATTTATGTTTTATAACTTCATTTGATAACCAGAAAAATTTAAACACAAAACACAGAGTTTGAGGAAAAAGTCTACTTTAAGAAAAAAAGAATAAATCAAGTTGTTTTCTGCATTCAAATAACTAAACATGCTAAAACTGGATTTGGAAACAATATAAAAAATGGTGGGACAAAATAAAACATTTTCATTCATAGGGCCTTATACATGGAATTTTTGTTAAACATTTGAACAACTGAGGTGAAATTGTGTATGTTTCATGATTTTAATTAATTAGACATGGTTTTTGATTATAAAAATTTAATTTAACTTTTGAAAAGGAGTCAAGAAAAAAAACAAACAAACAGGATCCAGAAAAACCCCTACAGCTAATAACTGGAGCCTTATCCAGGAATTCCCTGCAAAAGGTTTGACGTAGACCTTGCTTCATGTATTTGGCTAACAAATTTATTTATTTTTTAGTTCATGTTGTATTGGTATTATGCTGATAACATTAGATTACTTTTATTTTTTATTACTTCTCTTCCACAAGCTCTTCAGCTCACTTGCATGTATTATGTCTGAATTATGTCAATCAACCTTGCAAGACACCATGTGAAAAATCTAAATCAAAACTGACTACAGGCAACCCTCTTTTAATTCCCAAGGTGTGATGAGAAAGTTTGCAGTGGGTCAGTGGGGAGGATGCGGAAATAAATAGCGAGATAAAAACCGATGCCATACATAAATATGGTGACACCAAGATTCATGATGATGAATACCCACAAGCTGACTATTCAGCTGCTTTGGAGTGGCAGAAAGTGAAAAGGCCAAAACATGGCTGGTCAGTCCCACCAGTAAAGATGAAACTGATGTTTAGAATACTAAGACTGTTTGTGTTCACTGAATGAATTTTTAGCATATGATCACACACCATATACTTAAGTACCGAGTTGAAATGTTTGCAGATTTTAAAAAAAGGTCTCTAGTATTATTAAAGGGGTCATTGGATGCTACAGGCACTTTTACAAATTGTTTGAACTGAAATGTGTGTTGGCAGTGTGTGTACACACAACCCTATAATGATAAAAATCCACTGTTTTTTTATTTTTCTAATAAAATCTTTACCTCATTCTCAAATCGAGCCGATCTCAGATGACCGTCTTTGTGATGTCACCCAGACAGGCCCCTCCCATGATTGTTTGATTGACAGTAGTGTTTCAGCACAGTAAATTAGTAAACTTATTTATACACACTGCATTTCTGATTATTCTATAGACTATTTAAATATCCCAAAACATTTGAATTGCTTAAATTAATTATATACTGCCTTGGCCAGTGGAAAAGAGATCCACTCTATTATAAAAAGATTCACTGATGAAGTATTTTATACAAATTAGTTTTTTAGGTGCTGGACATATAATTAGAATATCATCAAATTATGATGATATGTGGAATTATGCTATTGTTTCATGAACTGTTTACGTTTCTGACTAGACTTTGTTGTATTTGAAGCCTATCTATCTATCTATCTATCTATCTATCTATCTATCTATCTATCTATCCTAGCAACATGCTCATAATGTTAGAAACATGCTAGTCGAATGCTAATCATGCTAGAAACATGTTAACGACATGCTAGTCGCAGGCAAGTCATGCTAGAAACATGCTAGCAACATGTTAATCATGCCAAAAACATGCTAGCAACATGCTAGTCACATGTTAGTCATGCTAGAAACATGTTAACTAAATGCTAATCAAGCTAGAAACATGTTAGCAAAATGCTAATCATGGTAGAAACATGCTAGTCGAATGTTAATCATGCTAGAAATATACTAACAACATGTTAGTCGCATGTTAGTCATGCTAGAAACATGCTAATCATGCTAGAAACATGCCAGCAACATGTTAGTCGCATGTTAGTCATGCTAGAAAAAGCTAATCATGCTACAAAAATGTTAGCAAAATGCAAATCATGCTAGCAACATGCTAGTCTAATGTTAATCATGCTAGAAACATCCTAGTGACATGTTGATCATGCTAGAAACATGCTAGAAATATGCTAGCAACATGTTAATCATGCTACAAACTTGCTAATCACATGCTAATCAAGCTAGAAACATTCTAGCAACATGCTAATCGTGCTAGAAGCATGCTAGTCGAATGCTAATCATGCTAGAAACATACTAGAGACATGCTAGTCGCATGTCAGTCATGCTATAAACATGTTAACAACATGCTAATCATGCAAAAAAATGATAACAACATGCTAGTCACATGTTAGTATTGCTAGAAACATGCTAGCAACATGTTAATCATGTAGAAAAATGCTAGCAACATGCTAGTCGCTTGTTAGTCATGTTAGAAACATGCTAGCAACATGCTAGTCGCTTGTTAGTCATGCTAGAAACATGATAGCAACATGCTAGTCGCTTGTTAGTCATGTTAGAAACATGCTAGCAACATGCTAGTCGCTTGTTAATCATGCTAGAAACATGTTAACGACATGCTAATCATGTTATAAACATGATGGTAACATGCTAATAATGCTAGCAACATGCTAGTCACGTGCTAATCACGGTAGAAACATGTTAGTGACATGCTAATCATGCTAGTCATGTTGTCAACATGCTAGCAACATGCTAGCGACATGATAATCATGCTAGAAACATGCTAACAACATGCTAATCATGCTAGCAGCATACTAATCATTCTTGAAACATGCTTCTAACTTCTATCTATCTCTTTCTTAGTATCGATCTTTTGCACACAATATATATGTACATACATAACTTCATTTTGTAATATACTTGCCTACAATTGTCATTTGTATATTGTTATTCACTCTCTACTTATTTGTATTTTTTATTCTTTTATTATGTGTTTTATGTTCTGTCGCTGTCATTCTGTTGTACTGCGGAGCTTCTGTCACGAAAACAAATTCCTCGTATGTGTACATACCTGGCAATAAAGCTCATTCTGATTCTGATTCTGATCTTTCTTTCAAACTAATCTATCTATCATTATTGTTATCAAACTAATCTATCTATCTATCTTTCTTTCAAACTAATCTATCTATCATTCTTTTTATCATTCTTTTTAACTAATATATCTCTTTCTTACTTATCTACCTATTTTACTTTCAAACTAATCTATCATACTCTCTTTCAAACTAATCTAGCTATCATTCTTTCGAACTAATCTATCTATCACTTTCGAACTAATATCTTTCATTCAACAAATCTAGCAATCTAACTTTAAACTACTTTAAACTTTGAACTACTTAAAATTTCTAACTTCTTTAAACTTCTTCTAAACTTTCTGGTCAGGCTCTCTCAAGCCAACTTAAAGTTTGTCTCAACAAACTTTTATTTTTCTAGTTATTATTATTATTATTAAAATTATATCCGAAGTGATCCACTAGAAGTTAATTTATGCTAAGACTCTTGTTCAGGGACAAAATTGTGAATGAATGAATAATTGAGGCATTTACATAGTGCTTTAGTGGCAAATCCTTTCAAACTCAAAACTTTGATGTTCCATTTGGAAGCCCAGATCCCTAAACACTAAACCACCCACCACCCCCATGCTCTGGTTGAGTTGTTTAACTTGATATGTAGTCATTAACTGTGGGCCACCTTGCCTCCTAACAAGAGCAATGTTTTGCCTTTTGCAGTGTTGCTCCTGTGAGACAAATGAATACAAGTGTCCTCATGTGGTGCCCTCCAGCATTGGTGCAGCCATCAATGCCCAATTACTGAAATTAGAGGAAAGAAACAAAAACATCTGTAAACTTTAATGTAATATTGACTGAACTCGTGTATGATAATTTTATGTAGAGCTATAGTAATATTATTGCTGTAATATAATTAATATAATACTAATATAAGAATAATATAAGAATAGGTGGAAACCTATAAACCTTGAAGAGCAGGCACACAATTTTCCCTATTTAAGCAATATTAAATCGGTATGAAATATATATAAACAAATTACACAAAATGTAAATACATACTATATGACTTTAATAAGACTAGCGTATTATTCAATATAAGAACTTCAAGTGATTTGTATATAAGTGTCAGTAATTTCCTTTATTTTTTTACTATATATTTTTTATTTTTTTACTATACCATACACCTTTGCACACTGTTGTCATATAAAACTTATATAACATTGTTCATTTATAACCCAGATTCCCCTACACGTTGTATGTGTGCTTATTGGTATGAAAGTGGCCATAATCAGTCTGATTCTGTATAGGACATGTATTGGATGTGCATTTTCTTCTCTTCATATGTGTAGACTCAGTCAACAAGTACATGTATCACTGTGAGGTATGTTTTAAGCTTTTAGTGACACAGAAATTATGACTGTCTTCACACACATATACTCACGTTAAATGTCAGATATTAGCTGTTTCTGGAAGCCACTGGGGCTTAAATATTTGCAGCGTGTGCAAATGTGTGGGCAGTGTGTCTGAGTGTGTTTATGCGTGCGTGTGTGTGTGTGTGTGAGTCAGAAGCAGAGCTCAGAGCGGCTCTCACATGTGTGTGGGCAGCTTCCAGATGGCTCCTCCAGCAAGCACACAAATGTCACTCTGATAACAAGCTGAAAGAAAACGAGAAAAACAAGTTGTTGGAAGCCTATAGATACTCAAACACATACACTACACTGAATATGAAATATTAGCACAGAAAAACACAGGGACATATAAAGGTGACACCTATAAACTATAAAAATACTGAAGTTCAAAAACAATTAATTTCTTTAACATCTCAAATTGTTCTCTAAGAGAGTTATAATATTAAATAAAGAGCAGTTAAAAATATCTCGGTACGTATGGTAACCTTAGTTCCCTGACAGGGGTGTTCCTGATCATGTAGAACAGCTTTCAAGAAAAGTGAGTTTGCTGTTAGCCCTTAAATATGTAAGGTAAAGTTAAAATGTTCTTTTTTTTGTTTTTGTCTAAATATTTTTCCTCATTAGACGTCTTATTTGATTTGATTTTCAAATATGCAATATGCAGTATGCAATACTTCAATATGCAAATGAAAAATGTGAAAATGCAGTCTTATTCACAGTCTAGGCTATAGGATTTTTATAAATATTACATATATTACAAATAGCATATTTTAACCTGTTTTGCATCTTAATTATTTAATCCATTAATTAGACAGGATTAAGTAGTGTTGGTTTCGAGTCCACCTATGTCGAGTCTGAGTCTTTAACCAATCGAGTCCAAAAGGGCCAAGTCCGAGTCCAAAGTAAACACTACTGTTTGTCGGTATCTTAACCTGTTTTTAACCTTAGCTAGAAAAAGGCAATGTCAATTTAAATGTAACAAAATGAAAACGTCTATTGCATCTTGCCATTTGATATTACACAGTCTCATAATTAGTATCCTTCTCAGCATACTTAATGTCATATAACAGAAGTTATGGCTGACTTTATTTATGTATTGTGACATAGTGACAGTGATAGTTTCAGAGTGAAACAGCTTTCAGATAGGGCTGTGACAGTGGCAGATTTTGCCACCACAGTGTTAATGGACCAACAACCTCCTTAATATACAGGTGCTGATCATATAATTAAAATATCATCAAAAAGTTGATTTATTTCACTAATTCCATTCAAAAAGTGAAACTTGTATATTATATTAATTTATTACACACAGACTGATATATTCCAAATGTTTATTTATTTTAATTTTGATTATTATAACTGACAACTAAGGAAAATCCCAAATTCAGTATCTCAGAAAATTTGAATATTGTGAAAAGGTTCAATATTGAAGACACATGGTGCCACACTCTAATCAGCTAATTAACTAAAAACACCTGCAAAGGCCTTTAAATGGTCTCTCAGTCTAGTTCTGTAGGCTACACAATCATGGAGAAGACTGCTGACTTGACAATTGTCCAAAAGATTACCATTGACACCTTGCACAAGGAGGGCAAGACACAAAAGGTCATTGCAAAAGAGGCTTGCTGTTCACAGAGCTCTGTGTCCAAGCACATTAATAGAGAGGTGAAGGGAAGTAAAAGATGTGGTAGAAAAAAAGTGTACAAGCAATAGGGATAACCGCACCCTGCAGAGGATTGTGAAACAAAACCCATTCAAAAATGTGGGGGAGATTCACAAATAGTGGACTGCAGCTGAAGTCAGTGCTTCAAGAACCACTACGCACAGACAAATTGTAACGGCAAATGAAGGTGAGGAAGCAAGTGCAACTAAAAGGGGTTTTATGCAAGACAAGGATTTGTCTTGCATAAAACACAGCCTGACACAGCCTGGCTTGACACAGCCTGGCTTGTGTCAAGCCACTCTTGAACAACAGACAGCATCAGAAGCTTCTCGTCCGGGCTAAAGACAAAAAGGACTGGACTGCTGCTGAGTGGTCCAAAGTTATGTTCTCTGATGAAAGTAAATTTTACATTTCCTTTTGAAATCGGGGTCCCAGAGTCTGGAGGAAGAGAGGAGAGGAACACAATCCACGTTGCTTGAGGTCCATTGTAAAGTTTCCACAGTTAGTGATGGTTTGGGGTGCCATGTCATCTGCTGGTGTTGGTCCACTGTGTTTTCTGAGGTCCAAGGTCAACGCACCCATATACCAAGACGTTTTAGACCACGTCAGGCTTGCTTTCTGCTGACCAACTTTATGGAGATGCAGATTTAATTTTCCAACAGAACTTGGCACCTGTAAACGGTGCCAAAGCTACCAGTACCTTGTTTAAGGACCATGGTATCCCTGTTCTTAATTGGCCAACAAACTTGCCTGTCCTTAACCCCATAGAAAATCTATGGGCTATTGTGAAGATGAAGGTGCGATATGCCACACCCAACAATGCAAAAGAGCTGAAGGCTACTATCAGAGCCACCTGGGATCTCATAACACCTGAGCAGTGCCACAGACTGATCGACTCCATACCACACTGCATTGCTGCAGTAATTCAGGCAAAAGGAGCCCCAACTAAGTATTGAGTGCTGTACATGTTAATACTATTCAGTTGGCCAAGATTTATAAAAATACTTTCTTTGTATTGGTCTTAAGTAAATGTGCTGGTTGGCCGGCGCATGCTGTAGCATGTATCCTTTAATATCAAAGTGCGAAATAAACTACGTGCATGCAATGTTGTGGTCAGTTAAGTCATGAAGTTACCGGAAAGGCAATTGAAGCTGCCTTAAAACTGTGCATTCATGAAATATATTTTATTTTAGTCATATTTATGTCTCTAAAATGGTTTTCAAAACTGTCCTGAAGCAGCCCAGCACTGTCTCACTCATCTAACACAACGGATTCAACTCCTCAGCATCTGTTTATTTTAGCACTTCTGTCAGTGAATACACAGCCTGCAAAACACCAAAATATATATCAAAGAAATAACACACTCAATCTTTTGCGACATGGTCGTGTAGACATGTTCACTGTAACTCAGCCAAACAAGTGCCGCATTAACTCATCATCTGCACGTGTTCTCTTTGAAATAGGAATTGTTTCCACATTTCTTGGTAACATCTTTCATTTATCACAGTCTCATTTGTATTGGTGCGTTTGAGGTAATATGTGAATTATTGAACGCATACAGGTCATCGATTCATGGGTTAAATTCAGGCATATAACATGAAACCTTTTTACACTAAATGCCTGGCCTGGCGCCAGCCTGGCTGGATTCAAATTATTTACGACATGAAATTCCAGAGTCACGTGGGCGAGCCTCAAAGGAGACACGAAACCCCCCACATTTCACACACACACATACACACACACACACACACACACACACACACACACACACACACACATAAGCACCCACACACAAACAGAACTTTCTTAACGTCTTTACCTTTGTCATTTTATTAATAATATGTATTTTGAATATGTTTGTGCGTAAAATGGTTAATCCTGTGTAAATGGTTAAAGTTGCTGACTTATAAATAGGAAATGTGTCTCCTAATTTTAATGTTCTCAAATAGAACCATGGGTTGTAACCCCACTCCTGACCAGGTCGTAAAACTTTATGATCCCACTGGGAAACAGGACAGGAAAGCTAACTCTTACAAAAAGAATGGTATAATGTACTCAGATCATTATCATAGAATTTTAGGCTAAATAAAACAATTTGCACCTATATTACTGTTATTATACTTGTATACAAACCTTCGTATAATGCTTGTTATAGAGTCCATGATGTCATGTGCACTACCGGTGGCAACGGCGATAGTCACAGTTCTTCTTTCAGAATGTGAAAAATTTTAGGGCGGGACTTGGGGCAGTTGTGGCCTTATGGTTAGAGGGTCAGACTTGTAAACCAAAGTCTCGGTACCGGCAGAAATTGTAGAGTGAGTAGAGTCAGTGCTCTCTTCCATCTTCAATACCACGACTGAGGTGAGACCATTGAGCAAGGCACCAAACCCTAAACTGCTCCCCAGGTGCCACAAGACTTGCTGCCCATTGATCTATGTGTGTGTTCACTACTTGTGTGTGCACTTGGATGGGTTGAATGAAGAGCACAAATTCCCAGTATGGGTCACCATTCTTGGCTACACATCACTTCACTTGACTTAATTCATTGTTACAGAAATGTCTAAATTTAAGGGTGGGGTTGACTGGGGTAGCTTGTTGAATGGGACCTGAAGAGCAGAAAATGTGCCACTTGTCTTTGATCATGGCTGTGTGTGTTTTGGGTTTTAGAAGTTTACTACCCTAAATGTAATTGAAGTGGCTCCTGTTGTAACAACTGTAGTCTGTATGTTAATTAAGTTCTGACACCTCTTATTCTGTGGTGGTTCCCAGTGTCCCACACCTGCTCCCATTCTACAATTGGTCACCATTTGCACAGGATGTGATCATCCCAAATGGTCTACAAACAAAACTATAGACATTCAATCACAGAATGCAATTAAATAATTTCTCAGAAATTATGAAGAATCACTCCCCTTTTGATAGTAAACATATTTTTCTAAAATATTTTACTATCATAAAACAATTCCTCCAATTCACATCAGCATCTGCTTGTGACTAAGCAACAGTCATGTTGTTCATGCGGTGCTGTATCTGACAAGATGTGAATGGCTTCTTCCTTATTCCCTTTCAACGGTGCCAACTGGGTTTCTAATCTGCCTTTTTTCTTAAGCAAACCATGATAGCTCATCCTTCTTTTGTGTGAAAAGTGACACCGTCTTGCCTTGTGTCCCATCATTCCACAAGCAAAACAAACAACTTCCCGATCTTTTCTATCTTTCTTCAAACAATGCTTTGCTAAGTGTCCATCCTTTCCATAAGCATGACTGTTATGTGGGAGTGTTTTAATATGTGTTTCATTGCAGTTTCCCTGGTCACTCTCCTGCAATTAACAGGTTAATTGGATCCACCTGAAGGGAGTCACTTTAAATCTAGGACACATGCTCTTGCTCTCTCTCTCGTTTTGCAGCCAGCACTGCAGTAGCAGTGTTTCTGTTTCTCCAGTCCTTTCTTTTTTTCCCCTTTTGTTATTAAAATAAACTTATTTTGATTGGCATACTTTTTATGTCCTTTATGTTGCATCCCTAGAGCCAGGGTTGTAACATAATGGGGGCTCGTCCGGGATGGTTTGTAAAAAGCATTTTTTTCTTTTGATATTTTGGGGACTGGTTTTGTTTATTCCTCTTGGTTGAGAGCATTTGGTGAGTATGGTTGTTTGAGTATTTTTGAATACCACATCAAAGTGGCCTAGAACTATGTGGACTTTGCTTTTACAAAGTATCTTGGCGGTAAGCTTCAGGTACCAGCTCATATGCCTTCAAAATAGCTGTTTTAACCTCATCATAATTAGCACTCTTCTCAAGACTTAGAGTGGAACTCTAACCCTAACCCTAACATTTTGGAAACCTAGGAAAATTATTTGTTTGTTTTAAATATGTCCCATGTAAAATCAACAGTCAAAAACTATTTCCATGTTTTATAGTTATTTGAACTTACCAGCTATTCCATAAAAGGAATGTTTAATGGTACGAATAGCTTTGTGGCCAGGGAATGTGATGAACACATTGAGTAGTCTTTTTAAAGAAAGGTACACAGTTCGTACAGAGTGGCAAACTGATGCTTTGCTGATATTCTCTGCATCTCCAACTGTGTACAAAAATGTTCCACTGGCAAAAAAGCGAAGTGCAATGCACACCGTCTGTGGGACTGTGAGCGCTCTGTTGCAGCGTGTATTATTTGCAATGCATGGGCTTAGTAATCTACAAATATATGCAATCCCATCTCTTGAGAACCTATATCGTTCATACAGGAAGCTGTCATTAAAAGTCAATGGGTCTGACCTGTCTCTGAAAGTTCTCTCTCTTTGAAATGCCCTGCGCAAGACTACAGCTCCCTCATCCACCACCTCATCTATGAAAGGACACGCCATGGTTAAGTTTGGAGACAAGTTCAGCTCCCTATTTATATACTTTTAATTAAATAATTACTAAACTCATTAACCAAACTCACCAATTAAACACACAAGTTTTGAACATTTCTTAGTGTATTTATACCTTATAATTTCTTACATTTATTAGTAAAGTAAATTTCCTTATTTATTTATTTAAAACAATTTTTAATTAATAGTGGTTAAGTAAAATAAAATGACATTGAAATACCAGCAGGTGAATATAAATGGTATGCTCGTTAAGCCTGAACTCAGACTTAGCCTGACAGTTAGCCTGCCCTGGACCAGGTTAATTTGCCAGCATAAGTTACCGGGGTAACTGAGTTTCAAATAAGCCTGGCTTATACTCTAATCTTGGTTTATGGAACAGCCCCCTGGTGTGCATTAGAGCCTTTAAATATCGTTATGTATTAATGAGCTGCTTACTGACACACACATATATCGGAAATCGCGCAGCTCACAGATCCATGAGAAAATAAACTTGTGAGCGATGCCCCATGATTTTTATGAAATACAGTTTAAATACTGAATCACTACATTATATTTTCCAGCGACGAGAGGATACAATCGCTGTTTTTAAGTAAACTCACTCTAAAAAGATAAACAAACAGACGCGAATATATACAACCTCCATTTCTCTCTCTCTCTCTCTCTCTTTCTCGAATAGGCAATATTGGAGAAAATGGTTTATAGATTTCTAATTACTCTAATTATTATTCAAAATTTAATCTACGGTTTCGCCCTGATCAGACATATGATGTGGCACTATCATGCAGTCTGTAATGATATGACATTAGCAAATATCAGCGATTTTTTGCAAACACTAATTAGAGTAACATGACCGCTAATATGAACTCACAAGTGAATGTAACAAAACAAATGATTACTTTTCGTTAAAATCTTTATTTATGGTTTTTGTTCGCTGTAGCAGCCATGTTGCCGAAATAATTCATACCCCTTTGTTTGAAGTGTGGTCCCGAAAAATCTTGATTTCCACCCTGGAGTAGGCCACCACCTAGGCATCATGGCCTGCCCTTGCACAATGTCTACACAACAGTTGAGGGATTTGGCCCATAAAGCCTATGTCAAACAAAAGATTGCCTCAGAAAAGGGAACCAAAATTCCAGCAGTTTGTGATTTCAATACTCAACATCAAAGATTAGCCCTAGAGGGTACCCAGCATCATGAAAGCACCAAGCTGCCACCTAAAGAACAAAGACAATCCTCCTTCAGAAAAGAACGGGACTCTCATGTCAGTGTCAGACCCAAACAACCAAACAATCACTGGCACAAGCAAAGAGACCTGCCACACGCGTCTGGACACCACTAGGAGAAATCATGGGACTAGTCATTGCTGCACGAAAACCGCTAGGATAATGCATGGAACCAGACATGGTCGTATGGAAACTCATACGACAGTACAAAGGTTCATGGGAGGCCAACTGGACGTCTAAAGGAAAGTGACACATGCCCCCAGGAACAACTAGCCCAAGGGGTCGATGACGAAATCCACCCAGGCATCAATCAGACCAAACCCACACTGAGTCCACACAAGAACAACAGACTGCACCAGGTATCAGTTCACAAGAAATGCTGCAGATGCTTATGAAAGAATTCTTCAAATGCAATGAAGAGGACAGGAAATGGGAAAAGAAAGACAAGTCAGATTCAGCATGACTTGAGGCGAAGCAAGGGGAACAGCGACCACCTGGTACACATGAACCAGAGTAATAACCACCTCTCTCTCACTCACCACCCTCAAAACACGACAATTAACGCTGCCATAACACTATTGTCAAGGAAACAAGAGACTCAACCTGAATGCCTAGCAACAGATTCAGAACCTGATCCGACACGTCAACTCATACCACTGAAACCTCTAACTACCAGAAGAGGATGGAACCACTCAAGTACCAGAAAGCAGCATCTTGGTTGTCTGTCACCCCTGCGAGCAACAGCAAACAAACCACAACACTCTACCTGTCTCAACCCAATCTCCAGTTCCACACCTTCTGGGTGACCTCATCGAGAAAGGTGTGGCAAGGAAGTTCTATCTCACCATCACGCTAGAACACCATGTCAAATTAGAGGCCCTAGTAGACACGGAGGCCGATATCACCCTAATGTCCACTCAGCTCTTAGAAGAAATTAAAAAAAGAACCAAAAGAACCAGTAGAACACTCAACATTCAACCCTATTCCCACATGGGACTGCAGTTGGAGCAGGTGACCCCAATCCACCTGACCGTCAGACCAATGAGCATTATACACCCTGTGTACATCTCGCTGTTGGACACATACACCCTTCTCATCGGCAAAGACCTGCTGAATCGCTTTGAGCCCTTAATAGACTTAAAGCACCTAAAGACATGGGTCCAAGTTCGGGAGCCCCTTCCCTTTCACACACAATGCTCCACAGAAGCGCAGTGTCAAGTCACAGATACTGGTTCCAAGCTCACTGAGAGAAAACTCAACGGTCGAAACTACAATGACCAAACTGATGTCCTTCCCAAAGATGGCGCGCTACATGGCAATCCTTGGACTTTTAAATCCCTCCCACCAAGCCCATGTGTTTCTGCCATCACACGCCATCCGCATGCACAAACCGTGACAAACCCCACCTCCTCCCAAATCAGCATCTCACCCCAAATTTTCAATGATGACATTATAACTCTCCAAACTTCGGATGCATCCATCCAAAATACTGTTAATCACCTCTCTGACCCACAATCAAACCCCATAACCACCTCTGACCTTGCCGCTTTCTCTGACCTCCTGCATCCTAATGCACTCCAGCACATGCTACATCTAAAACACGGCATACTGGTATATGACCCTGATGAACTCACTACATCCAAGCTTGTTGTCCCTTAGTGCCAAAGGGGGGGGGGGGTCATGCTCACACATTCCCACGATGCACCGGACGTGCCGGACACCACGGCGCCCAAGCTACGTATGAAACACTAAGACAAGTGGCATACTGGCCTGGCATGCAGCAAGATGTAGCAGAGTATGTAAAAGGGTGTCTGGTGTGTTGCCAATTGCCTCCTAATGAACCGTATCTTTGCAAGATTTGGACTGCCGCTGAAAGTCAACTCTGACCACGGAACACATTGTCACTGTCGAAATCATGCAGCAAGTCTGGAAACTCCTGGGCATACAGGCCAAGTTGCACATCAGCCACCACCCTATCGCCTCTGGTCAAGTGGAGCGTTCCAACCGAACCGTGGTCAGCATGCTAAATATGTATGTGTCTGCGAACCAAACAAGAAAAGGGTTAAACCAAAACAGACTGACACAGATCAATTTTACCACACACTACACCCAATTTAATGAGACACTCAATTGTTTTCATAAACACCTTACTCCACTACTCTCACCTAAACAATCTTAAACCTACAGAAACTTGGTATAGGGCCTGACGAAAGGATTGACTCACTAAATCCACTGTACAAAAACGTGGATTGCAGAGTCTGGTGAGCTACCCATCATGGCACTCTCGCAACCGATCAAGTAACTATAACCATGCAGTTGTACGTAGATCCTCCATACCGATGATTTAGCTTTCGATCACCTATCAGGCGAGGAATCTCAAACGGAACGCGAAAATCTAGAGAATATTTAAAACAACACTCCGTTACCCTTGATCCCAAATCGAAACAAAGGATCAAGGAAGAAGGAACTCGACCAATTTAATTGAAATTATGCCTCTACCCGTCGTCGCACTACTAAAACTATTGTAATCAAGAAAGACACCATCATCATCATAATTGTTAACCTGTCGCGCCATAGGCCCACTGTATTCAAAAGCGAAATCTTGCACCAGAACTCAGCTAAGTGATGGAGTGTTGTGTTTGTATATGTGCTTGTCTCTCTCTATATCTTAAGTATCATGTATGTTTTATATAACCTGTGGAATTATTTCAGTGTGTTTAACTTTCATTACAGCCTATTCGTAGGGTTTTCTACCTCAGTTATAGGAACTAATCACCAGAAGTTGCCTCATACATGTGTATTCTCTGTATTTTGCATGCTTTATATTACTCAAGTAATTTTGTGTGTTAAACACTTATCAACATTAAATCCTTATTTACTTCCACCTCAACTATGGGGAGTACATGTATTTTGGTACCTACTTGATGGGTTTCTAGAATTTTGAAATAAAGTAGATGTGTGTAGGATGCACCATATTTAAACTATTAAGTTTAGTTATTAAAACGTTTAAACTAAACTTTAAGTAGTTTGGACACTCGCGATCACATGGACATTATGCTAATTACATGCAAGAACCAGAGAACGGGGCATTGGATCCAGCCCAAGACAATATCTGATTGGCTGTCGCTCTAAGAAGGACGGGTCAGATGGGACATGCTTATAACCCAATGACAAGCAGCTATGCATTGCTTTTTGCCTTGCTTTTTGCCTTTGCTTTTTGCCAAGCTTTTTGCCCTGTTTTTGCAGTGACTTTGCTCTTGCTTATGTTTTGTGCTGACCTTTCCATCGTCCAGCGTGTACTCTTCAAACCACCAAGAGCTCACTCAAAACTCATTAACTCTTCCGTAAGATATTTTGCTACCTTGCTACCCGCAATCTAGGAAGTCTCACAAACAAAGCGCCACCCAGCAAAGCCATCCAACCACTCACCATCGATTGCTGTCCCTCAGAACGCATCATCGAACGACTGCCAGCCAATCAGTGCCAGAGAATCCCTCTCCAGCAACTTCGTTACAGAAGGGAACGCATCCAAAGCCACAAGGAGCAGGCAAATGCAAGTACACAATATCTCCTAATTCTGGCTGAAACTGGCTGAAAAAAAGAAAACAGAAAAAAAAGAAAAAGAAAACTAAGATTGAAGTGCTAGTAGATTGATTCTCTCAGGTTGCGTTCAAGAAATAGTGTCTAACGCTAGACACTTGGGACTCCATTCATCCTCAGTTAATAACATCATGTCACACTGTCTGGTCTCTGTTCCCCTGGGTGTCCACTAGTGGTCTCACTTCCCCATAGGCACCTCACCGTAGGCACTACAATTTCCACTAGTCTTGTCCCTTCATCACAGTAATTGCACTCCTGTTAATTGCACTCAGGTGTCTTGTTAGTCATTATCCTCCCTATATTAACCAGTCCTTTTCTGTTTGTCTTCATGGAGTCCTTACTTTCCATCACCTAGTTTCTTTGCGTTTCCTAGTCTTTTTTAGATCCCCTGTTCTTGTTCCTGTTTGTTTGTTTGTTTGTTTCTGTTTGGATTGATGTTTGGTTATGACTCCGGCTTTTTTTTACTCTGATTTGGATTAGCCAATAAATCTCACACTGCATTTGGATCTCTCGTCTCCTGTGTCCCGAACGTGACAGAAGGACTCCATCAAGCCAAGATCCAGCAGTGTGGGATTTCGTATATGTTCCCCAGCCACCATAGAGGAGCGGATGGGGAGACTTTCCAACCTAACCACTCTCCATCAAAAGGGGAGTGAGGTGGGGTGCTTGGCACAAATCTTCTGGACAATGGCAGTGGGGATGGGGTATAATGATGAGGCCCTGAAGGACCTATTCAATGACTGCCTGGATGACCCTTTGCCTGGGTGGGAGATGAAGGGGCTGGAGATACTGGACTTTTGGGGTTTCACTAGTTACCTACAGCATCGATCTCGGTGGGATGACTCAGCCACACTTGTCTCTCTCGGTGAGATGGCCAACTCTAGACCGGGGTCACCGTTGACACTCCAGAGTCAGTTCAAGTCACCGTTGACACTCCAGAGTCAGGTCAAGTCACCCTTGACACTTATGAGTTAAGCACTACCACAGTTAGACCTCAGTCAAGTCAGTGGTGATCCTCAAGGACAAAGTCAAGTCACCGGTGTTCTTCATGGGCAGATTTAAGTCACCATTGATCTTCATGTGCAAAGGCAAGTCAACAGTGATCTTAATGGACAAGGTCAAGTCACCAATGATCTTCATGGGCAAAGTCAAGTCACCAGTGTTCTTCATGGGCAAGGTCAAGTCACCGACTATCTTCATGGGCAAAGGCAAGTCACCATTGATCTTCATGAGCAAATGCAAGTCACCATTGATCTTCATGAGCAGAGTCAGGTCACCAATGATCTTCATGAGCAGAGTCAGGTCACCAATGATCCTCATGAGCAGATTCAAGTCACCAATGATCTTCATGAGCAGAGTCAAGTCACCATAGATCTTCCTGAATAGATCTTCTCCACGTCTCTGCTGAACTACCAAAGCCTCTCCACGTCTCTGCTGAACTAACAGAGCCTCTCCACATCTCAGCCGAACTCTCTGAGCGCTCGACTGATCCTGTCATTGCCACAGAGGTCACCCTTAACTTGTTCATGTTCTCTGTTTCAGACTTGCTTATCCAGACTTGCTCTCATGTATCATCAATCCCACTGTGCTGGTCTTCTGTGCCGCCCTGGTGGGCTTCTTTCTCGATCCCACGGATGTGGTAGTCTTCTGCGCCGACATGGTGGGCTTCTGTTTCGACCGCACAGATGTGGTGGTCTTCTGCGCCACCCTGGTGGGCTTCTGTCTCGACCGCACAGTTGTGGTGTTCTTCTGCTCCGCCCTGGTGGGCTTCTGTTTCGACCGCACGGATGTGGTGGTCTTCTGCGCCGCCCTGGTGGGCTTCTGTTTCGACCGCATGGATGTGGTGTTCTTATGGGCCGCCCTGGTGGGTTTCTGACTCAACCGCATGGCTCCAGTTCCACCTTGCTCCACCCTGGATTACTGCCCTGTCAGTTCGGCCCTGGGCCACTGAACTTTCTGTTCTCCCTTGGACTTGTGTTTTGTTGTTGTTGTCTTTGTTTTTGTTTTTTGCACTTGTCTCTGTTTCCCCATTTTACCTGGCCCTCCGTCCTTCCTCCTGGTCCTACGCCGGTCCACCTCCCTCCTGAGTTCCTTGTTTTTGTTAATTGCACTTGTCTCTGTTTCCCCATTTTACTTGGCCCTCCGTCCCTCCCTCTGGTCCTCCGCCGCTCCACCTCCCTCCTGGTTTCTGTGTTCCTTGGTCTCTTCTTGGGTTCGGGTGGAGCATCTGGTAGCTGCTCCATGGAGGAGGGGGTAATGTCACGCTGTCTGGTCTCTGTTTCCCTCGGTGTCCACTAGTGGTCTCACTTCCCCATAGCTACCTCACCGTAGGAACTACAATTTCCACTAGTCTTGTCCCTTCATCACAGTAATTGCACTCCTGTTAATTGCACTCAGGTGTCTTCACTTGTTAGTCATTATCCTGCCTATATTAACCAGTCCTTTCTGTTTGTCTTCATGGAGTCCTTACTTTCCGTCACCTAGTTTCCTTGCGTTTCCTAGTCTTTGAGTTCTTGTTCCTGTTTGTTTGTTTCTGTTTGAATTGATGTTTGGTTACGACCCCGGCTTGTTTTGGTTTTTGACTCTGATTTGGATTACCCAATAAATCTCACACTGCATTTGGATCTCTCGTCTTCTGTGTTCCCGAATGTGACACATCACTTTTCTCTGTCACTGTTTGAATGAATGCTTGTGTGTTTTCGTTAGATTAGTTTGTGTGTATTAGAGTGGTTCAATAAAGCCTTGTTTGATTTTACTTACCAGTGTCTTGTGCTGTGCGCTTACAAGTTACTGCCTTAAACTGTAGATTCTGTTACCTTGCCCATAATCAGCTATCATAATTTTATGATATTATTACCGTAGGCCACGGGATAATACACTAGGTAGACAGCCTAAATGGGCATTACCGCCGCGGCGGTAACTGTAATTCAGTCGCGTGTCAAAATCATTTGTGAAACTACCACCAGGTGTCGCAAAGGGATGGATTGCGAAATTAATGTAATTGTAAAATTAGATAAAAGGAAGAAGTAAAAGAACAATATCATTATGATTTAACATTGTAACGTCTTTACATTTACAGTGAGTTTATTTCAAAATGTAAGATAGTCTTAGGCTACAGTCTACTCATCAAAAGAAGACCTTTACACAAAGTATCATTTGCATGCTATCGTTATTAAACAGTATATATATATATATATATATATATATATATATATATATATAGATAAAAAGCTAAATGTTTCCATTTCATTTTCATTTCGGTTCATTCTTGGTTTTAAAAAAATCTTCAGGTTCCATATGCAGAGTGAAATGGGAATGGTACAACATTTATCAATAATTATTATTAACTCTTTTATTAATCTTGGTTTTTTCAAACTACTAACAATAAGCATTTTTTAATTATGCCTTATGTGTGACCAAAAATGTATATTTTCAGTTTCAGCTGTTTGATCACGCTGGTGGCTCACGCACATATTCACTGGAAACAGCAGTCCTTCAGCAGACATTCAGCATTAGCAGTGGTCAACTTACTCCACATATTGTTAATTATGATTTTTTTTCCCATCGATACTGAAACACGCGTGAACTACAAAGTCTATTTTACCTCATGAATACTAGTTAAGCTTCAAATGGGCAACATAACAAATATGGAAACGGATTTCTCCCGAGTGAGAGAATGAGAAAGCCCAACCTTGTCACAGTTGGTAAACCGTGATCTCTGGGTTTTTCACTATGTGGGTGAAGTCTGTGTGTTACGCGTCAGCACTGAGTGTTTCTTGTGGGCGTCTCTGCTAATTGTCATCGGTAACAGCTGTCACTCATTACTCCTCCCTATATATTGCCCTGTCTAGCGTCTTGTGTTTGTCAGAGCGTTGTTTCCTGTTCCTCGTCTCGTGTTCTACTCTCTGTTGTTTCTGCTATTGGATGTCCTCGTCTCCCCGGAACCCCGTCCACTCATCGCATATCACCATTGGATCATCACTTACCTCTCGGCTCGCTTCCCCGCAGTTCCTGTGTCACCCTCTTCTGCTGCCAACTCATCACCGCACTTTGGATCCTCCACTCACCTGCCTCTTCTTGGACTGTGTATCCCCGGCCAAGTATCACCTGTGTTTCCATCTTCATGTACTGTGTCCTTAATTATATAAAATATCTATTTATTCGCAATTGCTTCCTGCCACTCCTTTCACCAGTCATTACAGAACACTCTGACCAACCATGGAAGCAGCGAGTACCACTTCACTCTCCGACTTCATCCACCACGGCGTCACCCGCATGGATCAGCAGCAGGAGAGTATTGTAAACAATGGACATGCGATCCAAGCGCTGATGACACAGGTGTCCGAGCTCACCCAGCAGTTCCATCAGCTGACTTCTCCCGCTGCGCCACCCACACCGCCCGCCCCACGGGAGGTCTTCCATGACCATTTCCAGCCAGAACCGCGACTTCCAGCACCAGAGAGTTACTCCGGTGAGCCTGACTTTTGTAGAACTTACATTAACAAGTGTTCCATACACTTTGCCTTACAACACTGCACCTTCACGACGGAAGAGTCCAAGGTCACGATTGCTCTCACTTTGCTTTCTGGCAGGGCCGCCTTATGGGGGACGGCAGTATGGGAGAACCATCATCCGTGTTCTGCCTTATTGCACGCCCTCTCAGAAGAAATGAGGAGGGTATTCGATCAGGCCACAGCTGGCAAGGAAGCCGCTCATCAGCTATTAGATATCCGACAAGGGGACTTGCCGGTTGCGGACTACTACATTTTGCACCGTGGCGGCCGGATGCCAGTAGAACGAGAAGGCGCAGTGGGATCGATTCCTGCATGGGCTGGCCAACCGTGTGCATAAGGAGATCTACCTCCTCGAGTTACCCCCTAACTCTCAACGGTCTGATCGACCTGGCGCTCTGTGTGGACGCCCGAATTAAAGTGAAAGTGAAAAGTTACATGACATTCAGCCAAGTATGGTGACCCATACTCAGAATTTGTGCTCTGCATTTAACCCATCCGAAGTGCACACAAACAGAGCAGTGAACACACACACACCCACACCCACACACACACACACACACACACACACACACACAGTGAACACACACCCAGAGCAGTGGGTAGCCATTTATGCTGCGGCGCCCGGGGAGCAGTTGGGGGTTCGGTGCCTTGCTCAAGGGCTCCTAAGTGAAGGTGGAGACTTTAATGCTAGGGTAGGCCGAGACAAACATCTCTGGAAGGGCACTATTGGCAAGGAGGGCATCGGGAATATCAACTCCAACGGAGTGCTGCTTCTGAGTAAGTGCGCTCAGCACAACCTCGTCATCACCAACACTCTCTATCAACAGAAAAACAAATTCAAGGCATCTTGGAGACACTGTAAGGTCCAGGCACTCGGCCCAAGGAAGGTATCCGGTGCTGGATGAAGGTTTCCTGCGTGTTCTGTCTTTCAGTGCATAGAGTAATTCAATTTAGGTTAACCCCTTTACGTGCAAACATCACAGACGGCCCCAGTTTATTATTGTTTCACTTTCACAGCACATTAAACATCACTCTCATACTTGATCTGGACAAACTGTGCATCAATTGAAAGTTTAAAGACTCTAGCTTCGATATTTGACCAATATTTTGATACAACATTGTTGCAGCGACAGATATTTAGTGATTTGTGTCAGGAGTGCAAAATAATAAATCCGTATTATGCCCCATTTTGAATAGAAATTCACCACTCACTCATATTCAGTCACGTCAGCAGCGGTTTATTTGTGTTCACATAGACTCACTGAACAGCGTCAATAAGGATTTATAGACAAAAGATGCATATCCGCGGAGATATGTGGATATATTTACTGATGTTTACTTCATATTTCTTCACACAGAATCATCATTCCTATTCATTTTCCACTGATTTACGTGATCTGATGATAAATAGCCTCTCCCATAGCCGTCTCTGTGTGTTTGCTTCTGTGTACTCGAGCTGTGACCCAGACAGACTCTGATTGGACGTTCGGCTTGTCAATCTGACAGTCCCAAAACCAGACATCGTCAGATCGTGTCACATGGTTCGTGAACAGTTCCTGGTTCATATCTGCTCACAACAACACTGAAACACCTCTGTATACACGTAATATCCGAATAATAAACCCGCGATTACGAAAAGCTTGGTATGAGATCTTCTTGAGATCTGGGGCAATTTACAAAATATAAAAAAAAATGTACATCGGAAATGCTAACTTGTGCAGCTATGAAAAAGGCTACAAATAGCATATTTTTACAATGGTAAACGACCAAATTCCACCCCTGATCGCTAAAGGAAGTTATTATAAACACTCGATCGGGGTTTAAAGTGAGTTTTGTAGAAAAGTGTACTAATAATTTCATAAATTGTCTGATGTAGCTTGATGCTAACTTAGCTCTAATGCTACTAATAGCAGGTGCTTTTCTTCTTCATAATGCATTTTTGTCTCAATAATTCACTTAAGGTCGTAAGCAAATGTTTTGTTGTATTTTTATAGTAAGACTTTTGATAAATAAGGGCTAAATGCAAAGAGAGACTGAAGTGAGATCGCTGCTTTGTTGCTTTGTAAAGCCTGAAAAACCACAATCAATGCTAATAAAGGTGGAATAAAAACAAAAGAATAATGATAAAAGAATAATGCGGATAATGTGTCGTACCTGGCGGAGGTGTGAAAGACTCGTTTGGTGAGAACAATACAACGAATCGGGGAGTTTTGCAAAGCCAACACACATACAAAATACACAGAAGAGTTTACATGTGAGATCTTACAGAGATGACAAGGGCCATAAATCAATCTGATTAGCCTTCTCTAAAAAACACACATGACATGGCCTTGGAAAATATTTCATAAAATTCAGTTTTACAGATTAGATTATGAAATTTCTAATGAAGTTTTGAAAGACTTGTGGCTTTAGCTACACTCTATTTCTAAACTCATATCTTACATCAACACATTTTTAAATACATTTAAAAAATATGTTTTTAATATTTTTATTTTTGTTTTTATGTTTGAGCTTATATATCTCTATTATCATAACAGTCTGAGTGATTCTGATTCCTGAACAGTAAACTTTGAAGTGTCAGCTTTGTGAACATATGTTGAATATGTATCATCTAGTCAGAAAGAATCATGAGCAGAAACCTTTTTATTTTGGGTTTAAAAAGGAGGTGCCTAGAAAGGGGTTAAACTCAAATCTGACTCCATTTTATTATTTAATCTGACTCCATTTTAGGATGACCTTGAATTTAGGTTGAAATGCAAATTGGTTGTATGCCTTTTTAATTAGTATTCTTCTGACATTTGATTATTCTAGTTAACTCTTTATTTTTATATTAACTCGTTCATTCGGGTGCTCATTTTGCTAGCAAGGATACAACGTAAACTACTAGTCAATAATTACAGAGTAAGACAGAATAGAATCAAAATGTAACAATTTATTAACAGTCAGGTAGATATGTATTTTGACAATTACACATCCATTTGAAACACATCAAATCATATCAATACAAAACATCAAATTCTCAAAGATGAATCTAAAAGTAAAATATGCATACCTGACCTTAGAAAATACATAGTATGAAGTGAAGAGACACACAACACACTACGAGCTTTCTGGCTACAGAAATCGCCCTGATCCTCTTGCTGCAATCGTTTAAATACCTCAGACCAAGACAAACATCCCCCGAGATGAAGACAGAAACTGACCATTGGAATTTGCATTAACTCAGGTTCCAAGCCTGGGTGGTTTTACACCTCAATGGGAACAGGGGGTAATTTACATGGAGGACACTAGGAAAGGGCACTCCTATCACAGTAATAAAGATATCTCTTGACTCTTTGGATCTGTATTATCTTATAATCTACTTTTGTAAGATTGAGACCATTGTACCAGTTGCACTGAGACATTTCAAATGATACTAGACATGAGTGTTAGTTCACTTGCATTGACATTTTCATGTAATCATTTTGAGCAGACTGAGTAGAAGGAAGAATGGGTGAAGGGATTTAAAATGAAACAAATGGCCGGAAGGGGAGGAGGTCTCCTGCTCCTCCACTCTGTGGGGTGTCTCAAAGATGCCCGTGTATGTTTGTATTGTCTGTTTCTCAGGAGATCAAAGTATCTCAGGTTCTTTCATCCTTACAATGCCACAATGTCCATCAAACTTAAAAAAGGAGGAGGATTCAGAAGAAGAAGAAACGGCGAAGACTGAACCTTGACAGCCTGAATGAAACTGCCATCCAGCAGCTACTTCAGGACTCTCTTGAGAAAAGAGAGCAAGAATATCCTGATAACATTGAAGAGCACTTGGGCCTTCTCAAATCCGCCATCAATGACTCATGGGTATCAGTCCAGAAAACATCAGGACTAGTTTGATGAAAATGACACAGAGATAGAACAACTTATCTTATATTAAACGAAAAGCCTTCCGAGAGTGGCAAAATGACATAACATGTGAGGCCAAAAGGGCAGCACACTCCAGAGCCAAGTCTGATGTTCAAAGATTGACGAGGGAGCTCAAGAACAAATGGTGGACAGAAAAGTCTCTAGAACTCCAGAGACTGGCAGATTCAGGTAACACCAGAGGCTTTTTTAGTGCCACTAAGGCTGTCTATGGCCCTAGCCACCGCGGCTTAAATCCCCTGCACCCAAAAGATGGACAGACTCTTTTAAAAGACAATGACTCCATCAACGCACGTTGGAAGGAGCACTTTCAAGAACTTCTGAACCGTGACAGCTCAGCCAAACCAGACATCACCGACCATATCCCACAGAGTCCCATCAGAGAAGACATGGGGGAACCTCCTGCCCTAACTGAGGTTCACAATGCCATCAGGAATCTCAGGAACAACAAGGCCACTGGTCCTGATGGGATCCCCGCGGAGATCTTAAAGGAAGGAGGACCAAGGCTCTTGCACCACATCCACCATCTACTCATCAAGGGAAGAGCTACCCTCAGAGCTCCGGGATGCCCAAATTGTTACCATATTCAAGAAAGGGGATAGGGCTGAATGTGGAAACTACAGGGGCAACTCGCTCTTATCAACAACAGGCAAAGTCCTTGCTCGTGTCCTCGCCAACCGCCTTCTACCACTATCTGAGGAGATACTCCCTGAATCACAGTGACATGATCTTTTCTGCTCGCCAACTACAAGAAAAGTGTCGGGAACAGGGACTGCCTCTGTATATGGCCTTTATAGACTTGACTTTATATAGACTTGACTTTATATAGACTTATAGACTTTATAGACTTTTGCCTATCCACTTGACTCCGTGGATAGGCAGACACTGTGGAGCATACTATCAAAGTATGGATGTCATGCTAAATACATCTGTGTACTGAGGCTACTGCATAACGGCATGTCAGCCACAGTGCTCAATAGTGGCTCTGAATCTGAGCCATTTACCATAGAAACGGTGGTCAAACAGGGATGTATCATTGCACCTACCCTATTTGCCATCTTTATTGCAGCCATACTCCACCTTACTGGCCAAGAGCTGCCACAGGGGATCCCAATCCTTTACAGGACTGACGGCAGGCTCTTCAACCTTAACAGGTTCAAAGCCAAGAGCAAAGTCAGAAATGCCACCATCATAGAGCTACAATACGCCGATGATAACGCTATTGCAGCACACTCTTGCCTTTGCCAAGGCATACAGAGCCCTGGGTTTGGTCTTGAACAACAAGAAAACTCAGGTTCTGTATCAACCACCACCCAACCAGCCATCACTCCAGCCTATCATCAAAGTGGATAACACCACTCTGGAAAGCGTGGACCACTTCCCCTACCTTGGCAGCATTCTCTCTTCCAAAGCTGATAAAGACTGTGAAGTTAACCATCGCCTAAGCTGTGCCAGCGGAGCCTATGCCAAACTCAGGAAAAGAGTCTTTGATGACCGAGACCTGAGGGCTCAAACCAAGGTCATGGTTTACAGAGCTGCGATTCTCCCAACTCTGCTGTACGGAGCGGAATCTTGGACCACCTACAGCAGACACCTGAGAGCACTGGAACAATTCCATCAAAGAGCCTTAAAGGGGGGGTGAAATGCTATTTTTTGGATACTGAGTTTTTTACACTGTTAAAAAGTTGGATTCCCATGCTAAACATGGACAAAGTTTCAAAAATTAAGTTGTACGTTTGAAGGAGTATTTTTGTTCCAAAAATACCTCTTCTGGTTTGTCACAAGTTTCGGAAAGTTTTTTTCGAGTATGGCTCTGTGTGACGTTAGATGGAGCGGAATTTCCTTATATGGGTCCTAAGGGCACTTCTGCCGGAAGAGCGTGCGCTCCCGTAGAGCAGAGCACAGACATTCACTGATCAGAGCGAGAGACCGAATTGTCACAAAAGAAGTGTGTTTTTGGTTGCCAGGGCAAGACAACCCTGCACAGATTACCAAAAAAAAACAGCATTTAGGGACCAGTGGATGGAGTTTATTTTTACAGAGCATCAACAGAGTTGTGCAAGTGTTTTTGTTTGTTCCCTGCATTTCGAAGATGCTTGTTTTACAAACAAGGCCCAGTTTGATGCCGGATTTGCACATCGTTTATTTCTTAAGGATAATGCAGTCCCAACGAAAAAGGGTCACAATCGTGTGTTGGAATGGCATGCGGTGAGTAAAACTGCTTCAAATATCTCTGTGTTGTTAACTTAGCTATCAGCGTGTAAGCACATCAAGTAAACAACATGCGATGTTGTCATCAAACTGCACTTTGCACATGTACAGCTTAAAAAAAAAAAAAAAAAAAAAAAAAAGACGACATAAAGTGGAACTTAGTCATTTTCCAAAACCGCTAAGCAAATATATACAGTTTCAGTACATACCACATAAAGTCGTCGTTGATGATGCTGCTCTTGGTAAATTTCAGCCTCTGGATCTGATTCTGTATCATAAATATACGCTAAATCTGACTGTTAGCCATGGTTTGTTTTGGATGTTTTTTTCCTCACGGTAATGTCACAGCTTCCAAACGCTCTCAACGCAAAAGCCTACTCGTGCTTGTGATTCTTTAGCTCCGCCCACACGTCACGCCTCCAGCCACTCGTGTTTTTCTGGGAAAAATCGGTACAGACTTTCTTTCTCTTATGAATATAATAAAACTAAAGACTTTTTGGAGTTATGAAGGATGCAGTACTACTCTATAGGTACTCAAGATTAACAAGATATTGAGTGAAAACGAGCATTTCACCCCCACCCCCCTTTAAGAAAAATCTTGAGGATCAACTGGGAAGACAGACGTACAAACTCCTGTATTCTGGAGGAAACGAATATGCCCAGCATCACTACCACCATAATGCAGCACCAACTCCGATGGACAGGACATGTCATCCACATGCCCAACAACCGTCTCCCTAAGCAGATCCTGTACTCCCAGCTAAAAGGACAGCGAGCCCCTGGTGTGCCAAAGAAACGCTATAAGGACAATATCAAGACCAGCCTGAAAAAGTTTAATATCATTGTTTATCTCCTGCTGAACGCAATTATGACATTGGTAACAGAGAATTGTTGGCTGTCAAATTAGCATTAGAGGAGTGGCGTCACTGGTTGGAAGGGTCAGGGGTCAGGGTCAGCCCTGTTTCCGATAAGACGTGGTTTCTGACAGGGGATCTCAATTTATGTCCAAATTTTAGAAAGAATTTAGCAAATTGTTAGGAGCGATGGTTAGTCTGTCTTTGGGGGTGGTAAACCATGATCTCTGGGTTTTTCACAATGTGGGTGAAGTCCCACATGAAAATAAGTGTTTATTCTTTAATAAAATAAGGGAAAAAATAAGGGACGATCCAAATATGTGTTTTGCTTCACCTATTTATGTAGGATACATTTATTCAAAATAAATAAATAAATAATAATAATAATAAAATGTCATTAAAAAATACCATTGGCCTGAGTAAATTTGACCATTATAGAATTGTGACTTTAACGGTTAGTGATTTAGGAGTTCAAGTTCAAGTTCAATTTATGTGTATAGCGCATTTACAACAGCCTCCTGGCTGACCAAAGTGCTTTACATAAGAGCAAGAATATTACACATACATAAAAAAAATAGACCAGACAAAAATGTAAAACCACCCATTTCAAAATGTAGCATAACACAGTAGTCAGTACACTAAGGAAAATAAAAAAGTTTTTAGCAAGGATTTAAAAATAGACAAGGAAGGGGCCAGTCTGATCTCCAGAGATGGGACCAAGTCACACATGTGCAAGTCTCAAGTAAGTCTCAAGTCTTAACCTTCAAGTCTCACGTAAGTCCCAAGTATTTTTTTCTTGGGCAAGTCAAGTCAAGTCAAGTCACAAGCTATGTCAAGTCAAGTCCAAGTCAAGTCACCTTAATATTGTTATTTTACCTGCAGAATCTGATCTTAATAAAGTTAAAAGACAAGATATAAGTAACTGTCAGTAAATTAAAATAATTTGGATTTGCATTGTAAATACTCATGTTCAGTAAAATACATCATGGAATCAAACAAAATTGTAACTTCCTAAAATTTATTTATTTTTCACTTCTGCCAACAGTGTTTGAAATGTTTTACATTTTCAACATTGAGTCCATAAAACAAATAACAGCTAAACATCCAACAGACTCCTCTCTGAACACCTCTCTCTCTCTCTCTCTCTCTCTCTCTCAAACACAGTTTACATATAACATTAAACTGTTTCTTTTCTTCTCTCTCTTTCTCTCTCTCAGAGTATAGAATATAAATATGACGTATTTTCAGTTGTTTCATACTTTTTTTGTTATGTACAGTACAGACCAAAAGTTTGGACACACCTTCTCATTCAAAGAGTTTTCTTTATTTTCATGACTATGCAATTTGTAGATTCACACTGAAGGCATCAAAACTATGAATTAACACATGTGGAATTATATATGGAATTATATACATAACAAAAAAGTGTGAAACAACTGAAAATATGTCATATTGTAGGTTCTTCAAAGTAGCCACCTTTTGCTTTGATTACTGCTTTGCACACTCTTGACATTCTCTTGATGAGCTTCAAGAGGTAGTCACCTGAAATGGTCTACCAACAGTCTTGAAGGAGTTCTCCGAGAGATGCTTAGCTCTTGTTGGCCCTTTTGCCTTCTGTCTGCGGTCCAGCTCACCCCTAAACCATCTCGATTGGGTTCAGGTCCGGTGACTGTGGAGGCGCAGCACCCCATCACTCTCCTTCTTGCTCAAATAGCCCTTGATGCCTTCAGTGTGACTCTACAATTTTCATAGTCATGAAAATAAAGAAAACTCTTTGAATGAGAAGGTGTGTCCAAACTTTTGGTCTGTACTGTACATAACAAAAAAGTATGAAACAACTTAAAATACGTCATATTTATTTTCTGTACTGTATATATATATATATATATATATATATATTAGGGGTGTAACGATACGCGTATTCGTATTGAACCGTTCGGTACGACGCTTTCGGTTCGGTACGCGGTACGCATTATGTATACCGAACGGTTCGTTGGAGTAATTAATTATATTTGAAAAAAAAAAAAAAAAGAGAGAGAGAGAAATATAATGATATGCGTTCAACAAGGTAGCCCAATAACCCAAACAACGTAACAGGCAACGCCCCTGACACTCCCGAAGAAGAAAAAAACACCATCTTATATGTTTATGTTAGGCTACTCAGCAGGCGCTCGCTCACTCAGTACGCGCTGAAGGCTCGTTGCAAAATAGCCAATGCGTTTAACAGACTAGAAATGAGAAGATCCTCCAATAACCAACAGGTCTGGTGTTTGGGTGCACTTTGGATTCCCTTTAAGCTATAATGGTGATGGCAAGAGAGTGGTGGATAAAAAAACAACTGTATGTCGCATCTGCAACATGACAGGGTACACCAGCGGGAATAAAAAAAAAAAAAAAAAAAAAAAAAAAAAAAAAAAAACACCAGCGTCAGTACTATCTGGGAAAAGACGAAAAAAAGGAGAAACATGCACGCAGCAAACTATCCCTGCAGCATTTAGAAACTATAGCTTACAGGGAATCCAACCCAAACACCAGACCTGTTGGTTATTTTAGGATCTTATATTTCTGGTCTGTTAAAGGCATTCGACATTTTGCAACGAGCCTTCAGCGCGTGCTGAGTGAGCGAGCGCCTTACTGTGCGTTCACACCGCCGGCGTCTAGAGCGTCAAAAATCGCTCTTGCCGCTCTGCTCACGACGCTGCAGAAAGATTCGTGAGCGCTCAGACGCTCTGACGTAGATCGAATGCTTATTTTGAATTTAAAGCGGTCGCAAAGCAAACAGCTTGTTGATCTCGTGCAGACTAACCACAAGGAGGGTAAAGTTATAAGTTAACCTCATTAAATATTGTTGTGGACTAAATATTAAGATCCTTTACTTAAAATGAACAATCTCAGACACCTTGGTCCACGTATCACTTTTAATCTATTTTTTATGTCCCTGTACGTAAACAGGGACACATCATAGATTATTGCAAACGCGAAACAGCAATAATCAACCTGTCCTCCATTGTGATTGGGAACTAATGGTCGGAGCTGCGTTCTCTGGAATCCTCTCAAGCGGTGGACTTCTACGTTCCGTTTGGTTGCTGCCCAACCGCGTCATAGATCATTACCATAAAGTTGCCCTGATTTCAACTCTCCTCGACGCTCTCAACGGCCAAGTCGCGCCGCGCCGCTCCTCGCCGCTGCTCGACGCCGGCTCACATTGAAAATGAATGACTTCCGGCCACTCTGACGCTCTCGACGCTGGCGGTGTGAACGCACAGTTAGGGGCCGTTCACATATCGTGCCTAAAAACGCATGGAAAACGCTAAGCGCGTCTTTCTCCTCCTTTCCAAAGCGCTTGGGCAGAAGCGCTCATGAGGCGTCTGTCTTTGCTAAGCAACAATGACGTGCTCTCTCCATGAGACGCGGAAATTTCAGCGAAGGAAAAATGGATTTGCAGCTCTAAAAATCGCTTGCAGTAGCGCTGCTACTAAATTTATTTCAAAATTGCAATCCATATACAACTATGATCAGCTGATCCTTCATCTTGGCTGAGCTCTCAACGTTGTTACGGGAAAGGATGAAGCTGATTGGTTAGTTCTTGTCACATGACCCGCGGTGCGCTTGCGGCATTCTGAAAAGTTGAGATGTTTTTACATTTTGCTGTAAAACGTATGGAAACGTATCGAACCGAACCGAACCGAACCGTGACATCAGTGTATCGTATCGAACCGAACCGTGAATTTTGTGAACCGTTACACCCCTAATATATATATATATATATATATATATATATATATATGCACTTCTCATGATTGGGTAATCGCGGCAGCTACATTAGTTTTTCTGATTAATTGTTTTGCTCTATGAGAAAGACAAGGTAACAAAATATTCGGGGCTTATGCCCCCTTAGCCCAGCCCTAGCGCCGCCCCTGGAATGCGTTTTTTTGATTGCCTGCTAGCGGATCATTAGGGGCCGTTCACATCACGTCTTTTGCGTGCGCAAGTTCGTTATTTCCAATGTAGGCGCGCGGTATGCGCGCTCATAATGGAAGCAACGCGCGCGCGTCGCACCGCATCGAGTTAAAAACATCTCAACTTTTCAGAATGCCGCAAGCGCACCGCAGGTCATGTGACAATAACTAACCAATCAGCTTCATCCTTTCCCGTATCAACGTTGAAAGCTCAGCTAAGATGAAGGAACAGCTGTTCATAGCTGTATATGGATTGCCATTTTGAAACGAATTTAGTAGCAGAGCTACTGCGAGCGATTTTTAGTGCTGCAAATCCATTTATCCTTTGCTGAAATTTCCGCGTCTTCAATGAGAGAGAGCGTGTCATGGATGCTTAGCAACGACAGACGCCCCAGGAGCACTTCTGTCCGAGCGCTTTGGAAACAAGGAGAAAGCGGCGCGACTAGCGTTTTCCACGCGTTTTTTGAAGTTTTCTATTGAAGACAAAAGCGATGACCCTCGGTACCTCTCAGGCTGACATGTTGATGTGATGTGATATCTGATTTAAGTGGGCGTGGTGTGTGTAAGGTAGAGAGGGCATGACTGATGATAGTGTCCTGATCCAGTCACGACGCTATTCTCAGCCTGCGCTCCAGCTGAGTAATCAACTTTATTTAAAAAAATAATTTATATATTTTATATTCAAACTGAAAACATGATGTGATTAACACTCAAGTCATTCAAGTCATCGTGTCTCAAGTCAAGTCAAGTCCCGAGTCTTTAACTTCCAAGTCCGAGTCAAGTCTCAAGTCCTAAAAATAGCGACTCGAGTCGACTTGAGTCCAAGTCACCAAGTCACAAGTCCCCATGTCTGCTGATCTCTAAAGGCAGGGTATTCCAGAGTCATGGCCCAGCCACTGCAAATGCATGCTCCCCTCTACGCTTTAGCCTAGGAGTTAGTTTAGTTTAGGAGTTGAAAATACTGTGAAATTACAAATGGCATTGGATTTTAGAGCATAACAACTGAAGGATTATGAAACGTTAGCCAATAAAGCATTTTTTTAAACAATGGAACTTAAAGTTGTGAACTAAAATAACAACAACCATAGAGCATGTGAATAAATAAAATGCATACTTTTCATAACATTTCATTATTCATAAAATGCATAACGTTTCTGGTGTTTGGATTTGTACTTCAATATAATGAGCTCCAATGTTCTCTCTCTCTCTCTCTCTCTCTCTCTATTTAACAGCATTAGCTCAATGAAATACGTCTTCCTTCAGGTAGAATGAATGTTTCCCTGCTTGCTAAATGTTGGTCTCCTGATCAATAAGTTGTATTTGCCTCATTCTGATTTAGTAAAGTCAAACTGCAGACTGAGTCCCGCGCGCTGTGAGGCGGGAGCAGAGGATTTCGCTTGGTCTTAAAGCGTTCCGCAAACATCCACGATCACAAATAACAATGATTTTCGTAAAATAATTATGAATTATTAATTGATAATTTGTTATTCTCATTATGGTCTTGTGAAAATAATAATATGGGCTGCGAGAAAATAATGAATACAAAGAGTAGTGCTGCTGAGTGCAGGCATGTTTCAACTCAGTAACATGAAGGCACACCGTTCCTCACAGCCAAAAAACGAATTCTGTTCAGCTGGTGGGGGTTGGGTTTTTGGGGCTAGTTATGTACTGTATGGCTTGTGGGGGTCGACATCAAGGTGTGAATCTCTTGCTTTTTTCATATGGACAGTGTCTTATGAGGCTTTCAAAGTTGCTGAATCGGTTTATATAGGACTGTTGTTTTGGTTATAGACTAAAAAATGGTCTGCCCCCACGTAAGATTTTTCTGGTTCTAGTCGTTCATTTGTTATAGTCAGAGGTTTATATTAAATTTACATAATCAAGTCTTAATATATTCCGCGCTAATGCACATGCATTACGTTTGCCACAAAGCACATGCAGAAGTAGCCTAATAATTGTGAAAAATTAGACATTTTAATTATTTATTGATAAACAAATGTTTTCTTGTCGGCTGCAAGATGAAATTCACAGTGCTGGCTCTCTCCGACGAGAGAAATGCAACATTAACTGATTGTTGAATATTGAAAATTAATGTGCCCTGTCATTAATGCGCATTAATAATCTTTGCACAAATACTTGCATATGAATATTATTAATTCACATTTTGCATATGCATTACAACATAAATATTTTTTTTACATGCAATTATCCAAAATAAAACCAAACAAGATTTGTAATGAAGATAAAAATAAATAAGAATAAAAGCTGCACATCTACCATCACACGTGCAGTGCAAATCTTGCACATATTTTACAGACCGGCATTTAAATGCAGCTGCATTTATTTATTTTTTTCATTAAATTATAAGAAGGGTTATAAATCGATTTTATCAATGAACTCGAATTTGTAATTTACATCGGTTTGAATGAAAATCGTTTTTCCGAGTTCCGAGTGGCTCAACCCTCCACCACACGTCTGACAGAGACACGCTGCCAAGCAGATGATGAGCAGAGCGGGGTGATTCTGACTGGAGTGAGGAGAGGATGTTAAGAGTCTGAGCGTCATGGTTTTCACTCGCTCCAAGAGCCTCCATCACGAGTGCAATTCATGCCAGCAGCCCATAATATAACTGCATATTCAGCAAGAATTCATGTTAAACATATTTAGCCATGGCTTGATCAGGTTATAATGACTGCAATAGTCAAGCGGGATATTACAGGCTATATGAGTTTGTCTGTTTCTTTTACTGATTATTTTCGGGTGAAAGCATGATTTAAATAATGTGAACGAAATTATACAGTGCTTCACGTTTAAAATTGCAACAATTTCTTAATCAGTTTACAGACAAATGTCTTTTTTCCCAAGAAGTTATCTGTCAAAATAAAGGACAGGTAATGAATAACAAAAATGCATGTTGTTTTATTAAAGGAATTTTAAAATATGAATTAAAATATAGGCATAATATATGAAAATATTGACATTGCATATTAATCCACATTGTTAGCAACTGATGCAATTTTACAATATATATTACAACAATACACTGTATTCATGGTTTTTATTGTAAATGCAAATGCATGATGGGAAATTGATGGACCGTCCTGTAATATTATTGTAACTACACTGTAGAAGCATTATTTTACAGACACCACAAAGCATTGTGGGATAGCATTAAAACTGGTATTTTCATATTCTTTATAACATAAAAAGTCCAGTTTTCTTAACGTTAAAAGAAAATTTTTAAAAGGTATGATGTTTCTCAAAAATTCTTTCAACTTAATTTTGATTTAAAAATTCAACATTCTAGGAACGTTGATTTGTAACATTCCAAGAACATAAAAAGGTCCAGTTTCGATATTAGTATAATGTTATTTTAAGGTTAGTAAAATGTTCCTGCAACATTCTCTCAGTCATTCAAACACCTGCTGTGATCAAGCAAGCAAGAAAGAGAAATAATAACACAAACTACAACTTTCTTCAGCCACAGTCTTAGGTGAACTGAAGATACAAGACTTTAACACTATTAAATGCACAGACACTATTTAAACTGAACAGTGATGACATAACTGAATTCAATGATGAACTGCCTTTAACTATCATTTTGCATTATTGAGACACTGTTTTCCAAATGAATGTTGTTCAGTGCTTTGACGCAATGTATTTTTTTTAAAGCACTATATAAATAAAGGTGATTGATTGATTGATTGATTGATTGATTGATTGATAACAAGATCTTTAAAGATCTGAATAAACAACTCCACAAATAGCATTACCAGCTTCACTTTTAGTAATAATAACCAGAATGATTTTATTTCTGTCATGCATCTACATAAGTTCTTATTGAGAATGGGGTTTGGGCCTCACTGTCTATTGTTCTTGTTCAGTCCTAAATTCTTTTTGAGAATGATGAGCCAAGGATTTTTGGTTAGAGAATTTTGCTGTCTTCTGTTTAGTGCTGCTTTGGATTTCTCTCTTGTCTGACATTTAAGGACAGAGTTTTTTGTTTTGAGTAAAGAAATTTAGGAGTCGGACTCTGAGCCTCTTGCCTATTTTCTCTGCATCTGGGTTTGATCTGCTTCAGTGGAGCAGTAGAGCAGTGGTTAGTGCCAAGGTTATACACGCCACATACCCGAGTTTAATCCCCATCTGGATCATAACACATTCAACATAAAAGAAACTTTCACATATATAAATACTTTTGAAAAATAAAACAAACAATGAAAAAAAGGCAATCGCTATAAGTTCCGCCTCCATCAGCTGACAGGTGCATCAAAGTGCGTCACGAGCCGTCAGGAGAGAGCACCAAAATTCAAATATACTATCTTTTGCCTATCTTTCATTCATTCTTTTTTCCGGTGGATCGTCTCCTTCTGTTTGTGACACTGTACACTGCAAAACCATGTCATTTTTTTTTACTACCAGGATGCAGTTTCTGACCGTGAGTTATTCCATATTAGACACAAAAAGTTCTGTCGCTGAAAAGTGAAACATAAACAAAGGAATTATGATCAATATTACAACGTTATTGCTTCTTTGGACTAAACGTGCTCTATGAGATGTCGTTCAGTGGACCCTTACCTTTCTAACTAAACCAGGATTTACAGCTGTGGATGTGTTTATGACTCGTTATTACGACGGATCTGTTATGTACAGCGTTTCCATTGTTCATGTTTTTATGTGTACTGCTTACACAAATGTAGCAAATACAGTCTTTATAAGCTTTCCATTGAAAAACAGCAATCTGTCATTGTTGCTTGAGGCTTAGATCTTTACAATGATACATAGTTTGTGAAGATTAAATTTGTCCCGTGTCATTCAATCTCTTCGTAAACACTGACACGTGCGAGGTGAGGGGTATTCAGTACGCCAGCCTTCTGGTGCTGGCTCACAGGTTAATTTGACGTGCATTAAAGAGAAGGAATGTTTGTTTCTTTTAGACTCTCCTGTCTCTAGAGGGGCCATCAGCCACCCAACCTCACCCCGGTCCTTCAAAAACCAGGGAGGTTAAAAAGGAGAGCGTGGCTGACCGTGCTCCCCCTTGTAGGGATTGGGGATAGTTTCGCCATGCTCAGCAACCTCCCAAGCCAGACCTCAGGACTATCATTAATAAGAAGAGGAAGTCCTGACGCTCTGGCGCCCGTGTTGGTGGGCGTAGTCCCTCATGGGGTGGAGTGTGCTCGAGAGCTTTTCGCCGGTTCATCACGATCGATCCTAGCTGTAGTTTGTTTACTAAGCGTGCAGAACAACCACCCAATAAAGCATTACAATAATCTAACCTTGAGGTCATAAATTCATGGATTAACATTTCTGCATTTGACATTGAGAGCATAGACCGTAATTTAGATATATTTTTGGAGATGGAAAAATGCAGTTTTACAAATGCTAGAAACGTGGGTTTCTAAGGAAAGATTGCGATCAAATAGCACATCTAGGTTCCTAACTGATGACGAAGAATTGACCGAGCAACCATCAAGTCTTAGACAGTGTTCTAGGTTATTACATGCAGAGATTTTGGGTCCTATAATTAATTTAGGACAGTAAGCAGTAAGAAATTACTTGTCATCCAGTTTTTTATATTGACTTTCTCCACCAGACAGAGTTATGCCAGTTAATGGCATGTCTTCGACAGGTGGTGTGTGGTACACAATGTAGATCCAGTCAACTGCCATATTGCTTCAGTTCTGGACTTCCTGCAAGAGTAAGTGTCAACAGGCACATGCCCTGATACTCTTAAGGTTTATGTGGCCACTCTTTCGGCTTGCCACAGCTTGATTGACAGGATGCCACTCGGGAGACACCCTCTGCTCTCTCGCTACCTTCATGGGGCCAGATGACTGAGGCCTACAGTAAAACCAAGATGCCTTCTTGGGACTTAGCTATAGTTCTCGAGGGTCTGGTTGAAACCCCCTTTGAACCTTTAGAAACAGCGTCTGATAAACTTCTGACTCTAAAAATGTTTTTTCTTCTCTTCTTTGAAGAGAATTGGGGATATGCAGGCTCTGTCTATCTCACCACCATGCTCAGACTTTGCCCCAGGGAGGGTGCAAGTGATTTTGCATCCTCATCCTGATTACCTGCCTAAGGTTCCGTTTTCGGCTGTACATCCTGTCATTCTAGAGGCCTTCTGCCCTCTGCCATTCACAACGCCGGAGCAGGAGAAATCTTATAGACTCTATCCAGTCGGTGCTCTTCAGAATTACGTCCACAGCACTAGCCAGTGGCATAAGTCGTAGCAACTGTTCGTCTGTTATGGTGGTGATAACATAAGATTTTATAGTTTGGATGTCCATGCTACTCCGGGCTCTCATGTCCTTGAGTCAACATCACAAGCTAATGTCTGAGGCCTTCTTGTGGTTTGGTAGCACACCTGCACAACCTTAGGGGTCCAGACATTTTTCAAGCATGGCGGTATGGGTATTTTCGTTCCCAATGCGCTGAGCAGTGCAGCATCGACTGAAGCTTTCAAAAGGGAACGTTCCCTGTTACTTAACTGTAACCCTGTTCCCTGAGAAAGCAGAACGAGAAGCTGTGTTGTGTTGCCGTGCTGAATATGTCCCTGGACTAAGTAACCGGGAACATTGGAAATTATTGACACTCCTCAGAGCGCCATTCACATAGTTTTCCTTTACAATATACATAAAATTACAATTATAAATAATTAAATAATTACAATATATTAGCCCCGAATCGTTGTTAATGTACATAATGATTTGTATATTGAGCAGTTCCATCGAAACGTTTGTTTTCTGTTGCTCTAATAAAGTCTGTATGCTTCATTTATAAAGCGATTATATAGATCACTCTTTCTGTTTTATCCGTTTTTTAAACACTGAACTTCAAACTTATCTTTGCCTCATTGTTCATTCTTGAAGTAAATTGTTTTAGAGCGCTCCTCGAGTGTGTGACATAGGTGAGTTCTCCAAGATTCAGTTTGCCAAAAAAGTTTGCTTAATCTCAAGTAATCAAAAGACAAATAAAATTAATGTTTCATGCCTTGATTTGATAACAATAAAATATTTAATACACATATAGAGACACCAGCCACCATATTCAAATGTTTACCGGGAGCCAGAGCGCCTGACATCTTGGCAAATTTAAAAGTGCTGGCAAATGCTAAATGTTAATACAGTAAGATTGTTATTCATGCTGGCGCTAATGATGTTCAACTTCGCCAGTCGGAGATCACTAAAAATAACTTTAAAGAGGTCTGTGAACTTGCAAGCATGATGTCAGACACTGTAATATGCTCTGGTCCCCTCCCTGCTTACCGTGGTGACGAGATGCATTGCAGATTGTCATCACTCAATGGCTAGATGTCTAAGTGGTGCCCACAGAATAACATAGGTTTCATAGACAATTGGGCTTTTGGGGCAGACCTGGGGCCTCATGTACAAAGACTTGCGTTGAATTCATACTAAAACATTGCGTACGGACAAAGCTGTAAATGTGTGTACGCACAAAAAAAAACAGATGTATGAATCTCTGCGTACGAAGGATTCCACGCATATTCTCTTTGTACATCCCAATTAACGTAAAATTGAGCGCACATGCACGAGCACAACGCCCCACCCAGTCTCCTCCCCTAATTAAATCAATTTAAATATGGTAATGAGTCCACTTTGGCAAAAGATAGCAGTAAGAAAATGGCTTAGGCAAGCGGCAAGAAACGAAACTTTACTGAAAGTGAATTGGAGGTGCTACTATCGGAGGTAGAGACTAGAAAACATATTTTATTTGGAACGTTGTCCTCTGGAATTAATAACAAAAGGAAAAAATATGAGTGGGAGAGTTTGGCTGAAGCCGTCAATGCAGTGGGATCTGAAAGTCGCACTGTAAATGAGCTTAAAAAGAAATGGTCTGATATAAAGGTGGACGTTAAACGGAGAACTGCTGCGCACCGACAAAGTGTGGGCAGGACAGGCAGTGGTAAAGGGGTCGATGAACTTACACCCTTTGAGCAGAGAGTTGCCTCAATTATGGGTGACACTTTACTCTCTGGAGTAGTATCTTCTGCTGTGGGAGACTCCGATTTACAGGATTGCGACGAAGGTAACCAATTTCTCGTTTGTTTTTACTTTGGTACATATAGCGTACCTATATTTCATTGTCAAATGCATTCAGTGTAGCGAATCAAAAGTATACACCAGAGATTTTACGGATCCATTTCATTTATTGCAAATGTGTGTGCCCCTTAAAAATGGAACGTACTTAAATTACAGTTAACATTTGCATTTTTATTTAGACCCATATGGCGCAACAGCCGAAACATCCACTTCCCAGGAGGGGCACTCGGAGTCCGCCCCTCCTGAGCAGCCAGCGCCCACTGTGCCCAGCGTTTCCAGTGCTCTCCCCAGTGCTGACGCCCGTCCGTCTGGTCGCGTCTTGACACATGCTGTTTTGGAGTCACAACAGCAAATCATTATGGCCATCGGGGAAATTAACAGTCACCTGAAAAATATCACTGACGCACTCACAGACATAAGCCACTCATTAAAGGAATTGGTCAAAAAGTGAACTTTTGTCTCTGATTACCATTTATATTGTCGCAATCACATGTTGGCGGGCATGAACGGCTTGTTGGTTGGGCTGCACATAAATTGGTCCTGGGTCGGGGTCATCTGGCGGTGCTGCCACCTCACCAAGTGGTATGCCATGCCTATGCGCGACATTGTGCAGCACACCACAGGCCAGCACAATGCGGCACACCTTGTCAGGGCGGTATAACAACATCCCCCTAGTCCTGTCAAGGCAGCGCCACCGACATTTCAGCTGCCAAATCGCCCGCTCTACAACTGAACGAGTGCGAGAATGGGCATTATTGTATCTGCGCTCTCGGTCAGTTTGTGGGTTGGTGAGGGGGGTTAAAAGCCACGTCTTTAGTGGATAACCGCGGTCTCCTGAAGGGTTAATTAATAATTATATGCAAAAAAAAAAAAAATTACAATTAGATAGGATCATAACTTTAAAGGCACTTACCAAGAAGCCACCCATCACGCACCCTGCCAGCTTGGAGCCTCATCCCAACCATGCTGTTTGTAAGGATGTATGAATCATGGGTTGACCCAGGCCACCTTGCCACAATATTTGTTAGGCGCATTTGTGCATCACATATTATCTGCACATTTATTGAATGGAAATGTTTCCGATTCACATATGCAAATTCTTCTTCAGATGGCGCCTTTATAGCAATGTGTGTGCAGTCGATCGCTCCGATAACATTAGGAAAACCGGCTATCGCTGCAAATTGCATTTTAATGTTTGGCTGGTCAAATGCATCATATGGGAACCTGATATACCTGGCAGACATGCGGATGATCCCGTCCCATACCACTGGCATTGCCCGGCTCAAAGACGACTGGCTTATTCCTGAGCGGTCTGCCAGTTCCCTTTGGAAAGAACCAGTTGCCAGGAAACCAAGTGTTGTCAGCACTTGCAAGGGAACGGGTATTGCGTGGCTCCTCATTGTCTCTCTCTCTAGATTCGGACCCAACTCAGCACAGAGCTCCAAGAGGACAGCCCTTGGAAATCTGAAACGGCTGATAAGCCAGTCATCATCCTGGGCCAGAAAATCATTGTGGTCCCTAAAAACTCGTTCTCTTCTGATTCTGCCATTAGCAATGTCCTCTAATAAGGCCAACGCTGCCATTGCCATAGACTAAGGGTTGTTTCAACCGTTATGCTTTTATATGTTCTTATTTAATTGCATAATTTATATAATTATAAAAAGGCTCGTGTGACAATATATGTCAATTATTTTATAAATTGCAAATTAATTGCAATGCTTCCCACAGGTGGTGGTGCGAGACTTGTAGAACAATTTGTTGTGTAATGTTTGCAACTTCACTTTATAGCCTGTAAGAGTCGCCAACGGACAAAAACAATGAGAAATGAACGTACGCCAGACATGAAATTGGCTTGGAGGAACGCACATTCTTGCGTTAATTTCACTGTTAGTACATCCGACCGTGAGCGTGAAAGCTGGCGTACGCAAAGTTTTTGTGCGTACGCAAGGTTTATACATGAGACCCCTGACCTTTTCAAAAGAGAGGGGCTTCATCCCTCCTGGGGTGGCGCCACTCTTCTCTCTAGAAATATGGCAAATAGTCTTAGAGTTTATACTTGACTAACTGGGGCCCAGGTCAGGAAGCAGACAGACTGGCTAAACCGACCGTCTGCTAGCTGCCTCCCGTCACAGAGGTCAGTTAATTCTCAGCACATAGAGACTCTTTCACCTAGATATCACACTATAGACTGTGTCTGTTCCCCTAACTAGAAAATACAAAAAACATCCAAACCAAGTTAAGGTTAACAATTTAAATGAGATTCAACAAATAAAAAACAAATGCAATATGGATAAACAAATGATAAGGCTTGGCTTAGTGAATATCATATCCATTTCTACGAAAACACTTTTTGTAAATAATATGATCACTGATCATAATATAGATGTGCTCTGTTTGACAGAAACCTGGCTAAAACCTGATGATTACATTATTTTAAATGAGTCCACCCCCCAAGATTACTGTTATAAACACGAGCCACGTCTAAAAGGCAAAGGGGGAGGAGTTGCTTCAATTAATAACAACGTTTTCAGGATTTCTCAGAGGGCAGGCTTCAAGTATAACTCGTTTGAAGTAATGGTGCTACCTATAACATTATCCAGAGAAACAAATGTTAATGATAAATCCCCTGTTATGTTTGTACTGGCTACTGTATACAGGCCACCAGGCCACCATACAGACTTTATTAAAGAGTTTGGTGATTTTACATCCGAGTTAGTTCTGGCTGCAGATAAAGTTTTAATAGTTGGTGATTTTAATATCCATGTCGATAATGAAAAAGATGCACTGGGATCAGCATTTATAGACATTCTGAACTCTATTGCTGTTAGACAACATGTTTCAGGACCTACTCATTGTCGAAATCATACTCTAGATTTAATACTGTCACATGGAATTGATGTTGATAGTGTTGAAATTATTCAGCCAAGTGATGATATCTCAGATCATTATTTAGTTCTGTGTAAACTTCATATAGCCAAAATTGTAAATTCTATTTCTTGTTACAAGTATGGAAGAACCATCACTTCTATCACAAAATACTGCTTTTTAAGTTATCTTCCTGATGTATCCAAATTCCTTAGCATATCCAAAACCTCAGAACAACTTGATGATGTAACAGAAACTATGGACTCTCTCTTTTCTAGCACTTTAAATACAGTTGCTCCTTTACGCTTAAGGAAGGTTAAGGAAAACAGTTTGACACCATGGTATAATGAGCATACTCGCACCCTAAAGAGAGCAGCCCGAAAAATGGAGCGCAGCTGGAGGAAAACAAAACTAGAGGTATTTCGTATTGCTTGGCGGGAAAGTAACATATCCTACAGAAAACCATTTAAAACTGCTAGATCTGATTACTTTTCTTCTCTTTTAGAAGAAAACAAACATAACCCCAGGTATTTATTCAATACAGTGGCTAAATTAACAAAAAAAAAGCCTCAACAAGTGTTGACATTTCCCAACACCACAGCAGTAATGACTTTATGAACTACTTTACTTCAAAAATCGATACTATTAGAGATAAAATTGCAACCATTCAGCCGTTAGCTACAGTATCACATCAGACAGTGCACTATAGACCCCCTGAGGAACAGTTCCACTCATTCTCTACTATAGGAGAGGAAGAATTGTATAAACGTGTTAAATCATCTAAACCAACAACATGTACAGTACTGTTCAAAATAATAGCAGTACAATGTGACTAACCAGAATAATCAAGGTTTTTCGTATATTTTTTTATTGCTACGTGGCAAACAAGTTACCAGTAGGTTCAGTAGATTCTCAGAAAACAAATGAGACCCAGCATTCATGATATGCACGCTCTTAAGGCTGTGCAATTGGGCAATTAGTTGAATTAGTTGAAAGGGGTGTGTTCAAAAAAATAGCAGTGTGGCATTCAATCACTGAGGTCATCAATTTTGTGAAGAAACAGGTGTGAATCAGGTGGCCCCTATTTAAGGATGAAGCCAACACTTGTTGAACATGCATTTGAAAGCTGAGGAAAATGGGTCGTTCAAGACATTGTTCAGAAGAACAGCGTACTTTGATTAAAAAGTTGATTAGAGAGGGGAAAACCTATAAAGAGGTGCAAAAAATGATAGGCTGTTCAGCTAAAATGATCTCCAATGCCTTAAAATGGAGAGCAAAACCAGAGAGACGTGGAAGAAAACGGAAGACAACCATCAAAATGGATAGAAGAATAACCAGAATGGCAAAGGCTCAGCCAATGATCACCTCCAGGATGATCAAAGACAGTCTGGAGTTACCTGTATGTACTGTGACAGTTAGAAGACGTCTGTGTGAAGCTAATCTATTTTCAAGAATCCCCCGCAAAGTCCCTCTGTTAAAAAAAAGGCATGTGCAGAAGAGGTTACAATTTGCCAAAGAACACATCAACTGGCCTAAAGAGTAATGGAGGAACATTTTGTGGACTGATGAGAGTAAAATTGTTCTTTTTGGGTCCAAGGGCCACAGGCAGTTTGTGAGACGACCCCCAAACTCTGAATTCAAGCCACAGTACACAGTGAAGACAGTGAAGCATGGAGGTGCAAGCATCATGATATGGGCATGTTTCTCCTACTATGGTGTTGGGCCTATTTATCGCATACCAGGGATCATGGATCAGTTTGCATATGTTAAAATACTTGAAGAGGTCATGTTGCCCTATGCTGAAGAGGACATGCCCTTGAAATGGTTGTTTCAACAAGACAATGACCCAAAACACACTAGTAAACGGGCAAAGTCTTGGTTCCAAACCAACAAAATTAATGTTATGGAGTGGCCAGCCCAATCTCCAGACCTTAATCCAATTGAGAACTTGTGGGGTGATATCAAAAATGCTGTTTCTGAAGCAAAACCAAGAAATGTGAATGAATTGTGGAATGTTGTTAAAGAATCATGGAGTGGAATAACAGCTGAGAGGTGCCACAAGTTGGTTGACTCCATGCCACACAGATGTCAAGCAGTTTTAAAAAACTGTGGTCATACAACTAAATATTAGTTTAGTGATTCACAGGATTGCTAAATCCCAGACAAAAAAAATGTTTGTACAAAATAGTTTTGAGTTTGTACAGTCAAAGGTAGACACTGCTATTTTTTTGAACACACCCCTTTCAACTAATTGCCCAATTGCACAGCCTTAAGAGCGTGCATATCATGAATGCTGGGTCTTGTTTGTTTTCTGAGAATCTACTGAACCTACTGGTAACTTGTTTGCCACGTAGCAATAAAAAATATACTAAAAACCTTGATTATTCTGGTTAGTCACATTGTACTGCTATTATTTTGAACAATACTGTATGTTAGACCCTTTACAATCTAAGCTCCTAAAAGAGGAGCTTCCATGAGTCATAGATCCTCTTCTGACTATTATTAATTCCTCATTGTCATTAGGATATGTCCCCAAAACCTTCAAACTGGCTGTTATTAAGCCTCTCATCAAAAACCACGACTTGACCCCAAAGAACTAGTTAATTATAGACCAATCTCGAATCTCCCTTTTCTGTCCAAGATACTAGAAAAGGTGGTATCCTCACAATTATATTCCTTCTTAGAGAAAAATGGTATATGTGAAACATGGTGTTAGCTTTCACTGTTATGCTGATGATACTCAGCTTTATATTTCTTCGCGGCCCGGTGAAACACACCAATTTGAAAAACGAATGGAATGCATGGTCGATATAAAAAACTGGATGAGTCATTTCTTACTGATAAATTCAGAAAAAACAGAGGTGTTAATTATAGGACCTAAAAACTCTGCTTGTAATAACCTAGAACACTGTCTAAGACTTGATGGTTGCTCTGTCAATTCTTCGTCCTAAGTTAGGAACCTAGGTGTGCTATTTGATCGCAATCTTTCCTTAGAAAGCCACGTTTCTAGCATTTGTAAAACTGCATTTTTCCATCTCAAAAATATATCTAAATTACGGCCTATGCTCTCAATGTCAAATGCAGAAATGTTAATCCATACATTTATGACGTCAAGGTTAGATTATTGTAATGCTTTATTGGGTGGTTGTTCTGCACGCTTAGTAAACAAACTACAGCTAGTCCAAAATGCAGCAGCAAGAGTTCTTACTAGAACCAGGAAGGATGACCATATTAGCCCGGTCCTGTCAACACTGCACTGGCTCCCTATCAAACATTGAATAGATGTTAAAATATTGCTTATTACTTATAAAGCCCTGAATGGTTTTGCACCTCAGTATTTGAATGAGCTCCTTTTACATTATAATCCTCTACGTATGCTACGTTCTCAAAACTCAGGCAATTTGATAATACCTAGAATATCAAAATAAACTGCAGGCGGTGTCACGGTAGGAAATCCATTGTTTCCTCCGTGTCATGTTTTGTGTTTGTATTTGTACTCCCGTAGTCTCCATGTGCTCGTTTGGGTTATTGTTGTCACCTGTGCGTTGATTGTCTCGCTCCAGCTGATCCTCATCTCCAATCAGCTACATATACTCACTCATCTCTCTGTCTGTTGTCAGATCCTTATTCTTGTTTCAGCCTCACAAATTGGATTACCGTCTCCCGTGTTCGTGTTCTGGATTGTGTTCGTGTTGTCGTCTTCGTGTGAGTGTTCCGGTCTGTTACTGGTTTCATCCATTGACCGTCTTCACATTCAACACCGACTTCACCATCCAGCACTTCTCACGCCACCGTAGACCTTCTATCACCATTGCCTACATTCTGGACTTGTTATCAATAAACCATTTCTGATTGCCTGCATTTGCTTCCTCCTCTCTTACGAGCCGTTACAGTAGGATCTGACCTCTGTCACGTTAGTGTTATGGGAAACACAGGAGAAGGAACCAATTTGCAGGTACGTCGTTTATTAGGGATAATCCAAAAGGATAAACAGTCCAGGCAGGGTCAAAACCAGAAGATCAAAGCAGACATAAACAAGACACTAACGCAAGGCAAGACAACGATGACGGGCATGAAATAACATAACATTAAACAAGGACTCCGTAACACAGACTAAGACAGACTGGGTATTTATACACAGAAGGATAATGGGGAAACAGGAGACAGGTGGGGGGAACAATCAATTACGCAACAAGGAGGAAGGTGACCATATAAGGAAACAGAAAGTGATCTGGGACAGACATCATGAGAAGGAGGACATCTAGTGGAACCCCGGGGAACAACACTGTGACAGGCGGCAGATCCTTTTCCTATTTGGCGCCTAAACTCTGGAATAACCTACCTAACATTGTTCGGGAGGCAGACACACTCTTGCAGTTTAAATCTAGATGAAAGACCCATGTCTTTAACCTGGCTTACACATAACATACTAATATGCTTTTAATATCCAAATACGTTAAAGGAACCGGAAACACTTCACATAACACCCTATGTACCTGCTACATCATTAGAAGAATGGCATCTATGCTAATATTTGTCTGTTTCTCTCTTATTCCGAGGTCACCGTAGCCACCAGATCCAGTCTGTAACCAGATCAGAGGGTCAGTGCAGTCGCCCGGATCCAGTACGTATCCAGACCAGATGGTGGATCAGCATCTAGAAAGGACCTCTACTGCCCTGAAAGACAGCCGAGACCAGGACAACTAGAGCCCCAGATACAGATCCCCTGTAAAGATCTTGTCTCAGAGGACCACCAGGACAAGACAACAGGAAACAGATGATTCTTCTACACAATCTGACTTTGCTGCAGCCTGGAATTTAACTACTGGTTTTGTCTGGTCAGAGGAGAACTGGCCCCCCAACTGAGCCTGGTTTCTACCAAGGTTTTTTTCTCCATTCTGTCACCGATGGAGTTTCGGTTCCTTGCCGCTGTCGCCTCTGGCTTGCTTAGTTGGGGTCACTTCATCTACAGCGATATCGTTGACTTGATTGCAAATAAATGCACAGACACTATTTAACTGAACAGAGATGACATCACTGAATTCAATGATGAACTGCCTTTAACCATCCTTTTGCATTATTGACACACTGTTTTCCTAATGAATGTTGTTCAGTTGCTTTGACGAAATGTATTTTGTTTAAAGCGCTATATAAATAAAGGTGACTTGACTTGACTTGACTCCATATTGCACTTGTGATCGATATGATACATCTTCATTCACTGCTAAGAAACTGATGGCGGTCATGTAAGTACGATTTAAACCATACTAATGCACTTCCATTAATGCCAACAAAGTGTTCAAGTCTATGCAAAAGAAGGTTAGTCCACCCAAAAATGAAAATTAGGTTGTGTTTTATTCACCCTCAAAGTATCCTATGTGTATATGACTTTCTTCTTTCAGACAAATCTATTCAGAGTTATTTAAAAAATTGTCCTAGCTATTCCAAGCTCTGTCATTGGACTCAGCTGGTGTTACAGTTGAACAGTCCACAAGACATCAAATAAAGCGGTTGCATTCATAATAAAACATGCCTCACATAGCCCTGGGGGGTGATAAAGGCCTCCTGTTTTTGTAAGAAAAATATGCATATTTCAAACGGAATAAACACTTTTCTCTCACTTCCGTTATCTGTCATACAGTGAAGCCTTTCTGGCAGATGATGCAGCACATATGTGCAGCACGCGCACCTCTGAGATATGATAGTCTTGCTAGTTTATAACTACTTTAGCAAAGGAAGCAAATAAATGCACAGACACTATTTAACTGAACAGAGATGACATCACTGAATTCAATGATGAACTGCCTTTAACCATCCTTTTGCATTATTGACACACTGTTTTCCTAATGAATGTTGTTCAGTTGCTTTGACGAAATGTATTTTGTTTAAAGCGCGATATAAATAAAGGTGACTTGACTTGACTCCATATTGCACTTGTGATCGATATGATACATCTTCATTCACTGCTAAGAAACTGATGGCGGTCATGTAAGTACGATTTAAACCATACTAATGCACTTCCATTAATGCCAACAAAGTGTTCAAGTCTATGCAAAAGAAGGTTAGTCCACCCAAAAATGAAAATTAGGTTGTGTTTTATTCACCCTCAAAGTATCCTATGTGTATATGACTTTCTTCTTTCAGACAAATCTATTCAGAGTTATTTAAAAAATTGTCCTAGCTATTCCAAGCTCTGTCATTGGACTCAGCTGGTGTTACAGTTGAACAGTCCACAAGACGTCAAATAAAGCGGTTGCATTCATAATAAAACATGCCTCACATAGCCCTGGGGGGTGATAAAGGCCTCCTGTTTTTGTAAGATGATGCAGCACATATGTGCAGCACGCGCACCTCTGAGATATGATAGTCTTGCTAGTTTATAACTACTTTAGCAAAGGAAAACCAGTCTCCTCCATTTGTCTCTACAAATCCTAGGTTTGTACTTCTAATTCGTGTCTGTGCAATCATTTCTGTACTTATCTGCATCAATCAGGTGTTTTTTTTTTTTTTACACAGATTATGTTGATTATGTTATTGTGGTATTGTGGTGTATGTGGTTATCATATTGTAGCACCTATGTGTAGTCTCTGAAATTCCATTGCATTCCGATACAATGACAATAAAGCTTGAAATTGAAATGAAAGGTAGCACTGTGAACAAAGTAATGACTTCTAGGAAAGGTAGAATCCGGTGGGCATGAGTGCACTGAACTGCAGAGCCTGCTCCACTAAATCTCAATAACTCCCTTAAGGACCAACTATGGAAAGTTGTATTTTAAGATGTTCTTTAAGTCCATAACGATAAAAATAGATTAAGAATTTTCCAAAGGTGCTGCAGATAGCCTTGTGACATACTATGGGTGTCCAGAATTAGAATTTCGACTCGATGACCTTTCCCAATCCCACCTCCTATCTCTCTCCTACTTCCCTTCCTGTCCACTCTGATCTGTCCTATCACAATGAAGCCAAAAAAATGGCAAAAATAAATCATAAACAAGTTCAGTCCTCAGACAAACACTGAGATCTTACTAGATCCATAGTTACGATCAATTGCTCTGTTACTGGACTTGAGGAAACAGGCAGAGGTAAGGATCTATTTGCAGTCAGTTTTCAAGGAAAACGCATACAGAGCTGAAGAAATGAATTAATAAGTAATTGTGTGAACTAATAAGGAAACAAGGTGAACAGAGCAGCAGGGAAACTTGAGGGGAGCAAGGCAACAATGAAACACATAACTACAAACTAAAAGTCCAAGATACAGACACAGGGAGTAAATGACAACCTGAACAAGCTAATCAAGGTCTTCAATATTACTAGAAAGTTAATGGCAGGCAAGTTTGATCAAATTTGGAGCTAAACTCTGCAGCAAAGTGATTGTTTTCTTCCCTTGAGGGAGCTGTACACAGTCTTACAAGTTTATGTCCTCAGTTGAGCATTTTAAAATAAGCATTCAAGAAAGAAATGTATTCCTACAATGTTTCTGAAGATAATAACTCAAGAGCAATACATTATTTTTGTTTGATTTAAATGAAAAGCATAGATTGCAGTATTTACATTATGCTGCTGTCACACAAATTAACTTTTTATGTTTTGACAGTTTAAGATGCAAAAAAAGAACTTAGTTTGGTACTAACACAAAGCATCGTCTGACAACCTGTTTTCTGTGTGGATAAGTGCACTTAGAAAACAGTGTAACAGAAATTTGAAATGATATGGCTTTAAAACACAAGCATATAATAAACTTTCATGATGTCAAAGAACTATAATATCGCGTGAGCGAGATAAACATGATAATCAAAACTAAACAAAAGCTTTTGTTTTTGCAGAGTATCCAAGGCACAAGCTGTAAAGGCACAGCCTCTCTTCTGGAAAGGGGGCAGGGAGCAGCGGCTTATTTGCATTTAAATATGCATGCACGAAAACAAAAAGTTATGTTTTATTAATGAATTTCGGGAGGAGCATGTAAAGATAATTTATCCAGTTAATTCACTATCAGTATTCACATCATCTACCCAACCACCACAAGAGAGAATAACTATAAATTAAAGCTGCAAGCAGCGATGAACGGGCCCTCGCAGCGAGTGGCTTTAGTAAATAGGTGAACAGTGAGAAATAGGCGTTTAAACTCATAAATATAAGTAGAATACATCAATGTTTATTCCATATATGTGGCAATCTTCCTGTTGCCAGCAGGTGGCGCTATCATTATAATGGAATATTGGCCTTCAGATGTGTTCAGGGCAGGACTCTTTTCGAACATGTGAAGTTTGGGGAAGATTAAACATTTTATGCCCGAGTTACAACAACTTATCTTGCTGTGGCGGGACATCAAATTTTGTCATGGCGTTATGGACACGCCCTTTAACAAAAACTCAAGATCTCTGCAATTTAACATTACACAGGCCTTTAGATTAGACTGACCACAAAAAATAAATTAATGTCAAAAGATTTCTAGGAGTAGTTTGTCGCAGCGTAAAACATGTCACTTCCTGTTGCCAGCAGGTGGCACTATGTCTATAACTGAATATGGGCATGTAGATCTGTTAAGGGCAGAAGTGTTATCTAACATGTGAAGTTTGGGGCAGATTGGACATTGCATGTCTGAGTTACAGCAACTTCCTCTTTCATGGCGAAATATTGAAATTTGAAACCTCAAGATCTTCGCAATTTAACAATCGCAAAGGCCTTAAGATTTAACTGACCAAGTTTGGTGTTGATCTGAATAAATCTCTAGGAGGAGTTCGTTAAAGTACAACCCCTGAAAATGGCAAAAACAACGCCAATTTTGCAGAGAAAATTCTAAATAACCGACTTCCTGTTGGGATTCGGATTTCGTACCAGGCCACTTTTTTGTAGGTATTGGTGTGTTACATATGTGTACAGATTTTTGTACATGTACGTGAAACATAGCTCGAGGCACACTCTGTTGAAAGTGTATAGGTGGCACTATCGAGCCATTTTGCCACACCCAATGGAATATTTGCCTTCAGATGTTTTCAGGCCAGGACTCTTATCACACATGTGAAGTTTGGGGAAGATCGGACATTTAATGCCTGAGTTATAACATCTTTTATTCCCATGACGAGACATCGAACTTCGCCACGGCGCCATGGACACGCCTTTTAACGAAAACTCAAGATCTTCACAACTTAACATCGCACAGGCCTTTAGATTAGACTGACCACAAAAAACAAACAGTTGTTCGTTGCAGTGTAAAATATGTCACTTCCTGTTGCCAATAGGTGGCGCTATGACTATAACTGAATATGGGCATGTCAATCTGTTCATGTTCAGAGTCTCATCAAACATGTGAAGTTTGGGGCAGATTGGACATTGTATGTCTGAGTTATAGCAACTTTATTTTTCATGGCGAATCATCGAAATTTACCAGGCCGCCATGAACACGCCCTTCTACGAAAACTCAAGATCTTCGCAATTTATCATCGCAAAGGCCTTTAGATCAGGCATACCAAATTTGCTGTTGATCTGAATCTCTAGGAGGAGTTCGTTAAAATACAAGCGCATGGAAAAGGGCAAAAATGACACAAAATTTGCTCATAATATTAAAAATAACCGACTTCCTGTTGGGTTAAGAATTTTGTTCCAAGAGTCTTTGTTGTAGGTATTGGTGTGTTACATGTGTGAAGCCATTTTCATACATGTACGTAAAACGTAGCTCGAGGCGCACACCGCTGAACGTGACTTTTTGAGTATATTTAGGCCTTCAAAAAGGCGATAAATTTGGTACCGTGATAATAATAATAAACGGAGCAGATACAATAGGGTCCTCACACCTTCGGTGCTCGGGCCCTAATTAAAGCTGCAAGCAGCGATGAACGGGGCCTCGCACCCGGGCTCACCACCACCCGGTTCCCATAGGAGGAACCGTGAACTTTGGGCCATATGCTTATAAAATAGTAAATATTATTTCCACATTTCCTGCTGCCAACAGGTGGCGTTATGATTATAACTGAATATCACCATGTAAATGTCTTTAGGCCAGGACTCTTACCAAACATGCAAAGTTTCCGGCAGATCAGGCATCTCATGTTTATCTCATGTTAAGTTAGTATGAAATAAGTCATTCCTGTTGCCAGCAGGCGGCGCTATACTTATAATTGAATATTGGCCTTTAGTTGTGTTCAGGCCAGGACTCTTATAAAACATGTGAAGTTTGGGTCAGATTGGGAATTGTATGCATGAGTTACAACAACTTCCTGTTTCATAGTATTAATAGCATCCTTTAGCACATAGTAAGTGTTGTTAGAATGTTTGAAAATATTTCTAGCATGATTAACACACAATGGCAAATTTTATTGTGTTGCAAATAGTGCATAAAATTGTTAAACATGACACTTCCTGTTGCCAGCAGGTGGCGCTATGACTATAACCGGATCTGGGCATGTTGACGTGTTCAGTGCGGGACTCCTGTCAAACGTGTGAAGTTTGGGGCAGATCGGACGTTGCTAGCTTGAGTTACAACAACTTCCTTATCCAATGCCATAGTTGCATGCGTTAACATTTAGCTAAGTGTTGCTAGCATGTTTTATTATGATTCTAGCATGTTGCCAGCCTTTTTAACACTTTTTGACACTTTTTAATTTATTCTTAAGAGTTCATAACAGTGTTAACCTTGTCACTTCCTGTTACCAGCAGGTGACGCTGTGACTATAACTGAATTTGGTCATGGGTGTTTGTCCAGAACAAAACATCTATCACACGTGTGAACTTTGGGGAAGATTGGACATTGCTTGCCTGAGTTACAGCAACTTCCTTTTTCACTACATTATTAGCATGCTTTAGCACTTAGCTAAGTGTTGCTAGCATGTATTAGTATGTATCTAGTATGTTGCCAGCCAATTTAACACTTTTTGACACTTTTTGTTAACCTTGTCACTTCCTGTTACTAGCAGGTGGCGCTATGACTATAACTGAATTTTTTCATGGGTGTTTGTTCAGGACAGAACACCTATCACACGTGAAGTTTGGGGAAGATCGGACATTGCTTGCCTTAGTTGACTATAACTGAATTTGGAAACCAACCAAAACAAACCATGGCTAACAGTCAGATTCAGCGTATATTTATGATCCAGAATCAGATCCAGAGGCTGAAATTTAACAAGAGCAGCATCAGCAACAACGTCTCTATGTGGTATGTACTGAAACTGTATATATTTGCTTAGCGGTTTTGGAAAATGACTAAGTTCCACTTTGTCGTCTTTTTTTTTTTTTTTAAGCTGTACATGTGGAAAGTGCAGTTTGATGACAACATCGCATGTTGTTTACTTGATGTGCTTACGCGCCGATAGATAAGTTAACAACACAGAGATATTTGAAGCAGTTTTACTCGTGCAGTTTGATGACAACATTGCATGTTGTTTACCTGATGTGCTTACACGCCGATAGCTAAGTTAATAACACAGAGATATTTGAAGCAGTTTTATTCACCGCATGCAGTTCCAACACATGATCATGACCCTTTTTCGTTGGGACTGCATTATCCTTAAGAAATAAACGATGTGCAAATCCGGCGTCAAACTGGACCTTGTTTGTAAAACAAGCATCTTCAAATGCAGGGGAACAAACACAAACACTTGCACAACTCCGTTGATGCTCTGTAAAAATAAACTCCATCCACTGGTCCCTTAATGCTGTTTCTCTTTTGGTAATCTGTGCAGGGTTGTCTTGCCCTGGCAACCAAAAACACACTCCTTTTGTGACATTTCGCGACGCTCTCGCTCTGATCAGTGAAGTCTTGTGCTCTCAGTGCTGTGCTATATGGGAGCGTGCGCTCTTCCGGCAGACATGCCCTCAGGACCCATATAAGGAAATTCCGCTCCGTCCCACAGAGCCATACTCGAAAAAAAACTTTCCGAAACTTGTGACAAAGTATTTTTAGAACAGAAATACTCCTTCAAACGTACAACTTAATTTTTTAAACTTTGTCCATGTTTAGCATGGGAATCCAACTCTTTAACAGTGTAAAAAATATGTATGAAATAGCATTTCACCCCCCCTTTAACACTTAGCTAATGTTGCTAGCATGTATTAGTATGTATCTAGTATGTTGCCAGCCTATTTAACAGTTGTTTACACTTTTTAATATGTTCCTAGGAGTCTGTAATAGTGTCAACAATGCCACTTCCTGTTACCAGCAGGTGGCGCTATGACTATAACTGAATTTGGTCATGGGTGTTTGTTCAGAACAGAGCACCTATCACACATGTGAAGTTTGGGGAAGATCGGACATTGCTTGCCTGAGTTACAGCAACTTCCTTTTTCATTGCCTTAGTAGAATGCTTTAACACTTAGCTTAGTGTTGCTAGAATGTTTTATTATGTTTCTAGCATGCTGCCAGCCTATTTAAAGGTCCTGTTTTACACACTTTTTTGAAGCTTTGATTGTGTTTACAATGTGCAATGTAACATGTGTTCATGTTTCGCGTTTAAAAAAACACAGTATTCTTCACACAATTCACTTATCTGTATACCGCTGTTTTCACGGTCACAAAAACGGGCTGATGACTTCCTTGTTCTATGAAGTCTCTCCTTCAGAAATACGTAACGGGTTCTGATTGGGCCAGCGGTACCTGTGTTGTGATTCGACAGCAGCTGAGAGCAGGCTGCCCTCCTGGTAACGTGATTGGGCTAGAACGCACGTGCTGGAGATGTATTTATAGTCACAGGAGTGTTTTTACTGACGAAATGCGCATGAAAACCGCATTCGTCTTTTTGCACAGCCCTAACATGTAGTTAACAAAGCTAAACAGCGTTGCCCTTTGTGTAATAAGTTACAGAAACTGTTAAACGCACCAACTTAAATAATAAAATACACTTACCAGTTGTGGTCCATAAACATCGCCTTCTCCAGACAAACTGCTCCATCTTTCAAGAATAATCTTTGTGCGAATCCGGCATTAAACTGATTGAGATTGAGAAAGTTGTCCTCAGCAAGCTGTCCTCAGCAAAATGAGCTGCACATAGTTTTACATGTGCATGATAATGTTCGGGAACCAAGTTAAACATAAATTATAATCATTAATGTCAAAGTACAGCGTTCCTGGGAAGCCCAAACACAGAGGATTGGACTCCAAGATAAAAAAAACAGCGTTTTAATGACATGGCGACAAAAACAAACAGCTCTTCCTTCTTCTCCGTCGGAGCGCAACAAGGCCACGCCCCCCTGTTTGTGAATTCATGTGGGCGGTGGTTAGTCAAAAAAACTGTTTTAGTGACGTCATTACTACAGGAACTAGAGGGCTGTAGTCCAAACGGGTCATTTTTTGTAGGCGAATTCTGTTAAATCAAATATCAACATCTAAACCTTATTTAATTCTCAATACGATCTTCTGTAGACGTCTGACAGAATAAAGTCAGTCTGGTTATTAATAAGTGGAGCTGGTGATGCTGTTTGTGGGGTTGTTTAATCAGATCTTGAGAGATTTCATGTATTTTATTTCAGTTGATATCATCTAAGTCTGTGTCTGAAGTCAGTTGTAGTAATTCTTGTGTTTCTCTTTTCTTCAGTGATTCTGTTTGTTTACAGCAGCTGTTCATCACTAATTCTCAATCAGCACTTAGTTAATCACTTAATTACTTAAATGCAAAGTTTTAAAACTTACATGGTTTAAATCAAGGCAATCTATTTACTCAAACGGTTTGAGTAAAGTTTACTTATTGGGTTTTACAGTGCTATTTCTTTTGTCTGTTTTCTTAATTGCAGAATATTTATTGTAGCAACAATGAGTTTTACAGAATAATTAACTCAAATGATATATAGGGAATTTGAATAATTAATCAGGAATATGATTAATTTATATCTCAGATGACAGTTACATTAAATTTGATTGATCATGAAAAATAGCTCAATTGCCTATACCAATAAATAATCACAGGGCACTTTAACTTACTCATTAATATGTCAATATTCCATTCTTCATATCAATTATTGTGATATCTCTTACTGTAAATTACTGCAAATCAAACAGTGGTTTGTCCAGCAAATAAATATTCTCTGGCCATGAAAACATTATCCTATCCTTATGATAAATTTAGTTTCTAAATTTAAAGCTTGTAGCTAAAGATCAGACATCTCAGTGACTCGTAATGTAAGTGGGTTGGAGTCCAAGCCAATCGTCAGTATATGGGTTTTTAATAAATCAACTAGTAATACATCAAACTACAAATCACACAGAGTAAATATGCGTACGACAATACAAACAGTAAGCTTTACAAGACATAACGGAATCCAAATAAAAGAGAGAGAGAGAGAGAGAGAGAGAGAAAAAATAGAATGAGATCGCATAAGGAGCTCAGGTATGGAAATCACAGTCAGTAACTTTTGGAAGCCAACAACAATCAGATCATAGCAACACTTTAAAGCAGCATTTAAATCTCCATAGAGAAAACTGATACTTGCATGGTTCAGCGCGTGAGCGTGGTCTTTTTGTGACGCTTTGTGCGCTTGTCCTTTTGAAAACAGCGGGCGTGTGCCGGAGGCCATGTGACGCGCGTGCACGCTGCGCTGGATCTTGGCGTGAGAGTGGAGCATGTGGTCCTTTGTTCTGTCCTCGCGCGGTATTTGAAAGGTTCAACAAACAATGTTCCAGAATTCGTCTTCCTTGTGTGGAGAGGCGAATAGTTGAATAAACTTAGTAAAGAAAAGAAAAGAAACAACAAAAACGAAAGCTTCCAAAGGAGCCATTAAAATGGCTTTTTCTCTCAGCCCCTGTGCTGATGGGGGGCTGCGCTATGAGAGCGGCCCAAGGCCATGCGGAAGCAACGTTGGTCGATGCAGGAGAGCAGGGAGTCAGCGTAAGAAGAGCAGAAGAGTAGGCGGATCTTGTTCGGTCGATTCTTATAGCTTGAAATGGTTCACGCCCCTTTTCGAGGGAACATCCAATGAACGTCCGCGATCTGCAGCGGAGGGAAAAGTCCCTTTGTCTCTGTGGAGACCACCCCCTGATGATTTAGGGCTTCTCCGAATTCATCGGGGAGTTCTAGCAAGTTTGTAATTCCAGATTAAAATACATTTTTCATTACTTTGCTCTAGATAAATGGATCTGTCACAGCATGACGATTCGAAGAACACCAAACAGTACATATATATAACTGATAGAAACACGAAGGTACCTTTAAATGCAGAATTACACACATTAAAGATTAACACACACTGCTAAATTGCAGATAGTCCCAATTTATATGGGAAACATCTAATGTACCAAAAAGGAATATGTAATACATTTATAAAACATAAAAACAAAAAGGTAATGAATACATTCCATAGAATGCATTGGGGAAAAGAAACCAGTGATTTGGCTTCTCTCCTCTCCTGTTGTCCAGGGTGGTCGTAAAGTTTTACGACCAGCAAAGGTGGGGGTTACATACACATGACTATTTGAGAAAGAGTTAAGCTGAGGAGAACATTTCCACTTATAAGTCAGCACTTTAACCATTTACCCAGGATTAACCATTTTTATGCAATACACAAACATTAAAATTACATATTAATAAGGACTTACAAAAGTAAGGAACTTTACGAAAGGTTTCCTTTGTCTCCATTGTGTTTGAGGAATTTGGGGGGGTTTTCAGGTCTCCTTTGAAGCTTGCATGGGTATCGTAAAAAATTCAAGGCCAGGCACTTTTGGTGCACAAAGGGTTTCATGTCTGAATTTAACCCATGATCTGCATATCCGTTACATTATCATGTGCATCCAGTCCTTTGTGCTGTCTTTGCTGTAAACTGGTTTAAAGGGACAGAAGTGAGAGACTTATTTACCCTCATTTGATAAAACTGTTTTGAAAAAAAAAAATATATTTTACATTTAGAAATTTCTAGAATATCTGTTTCGGGTTTTTTGTTAGTGTAAAAACTTTTCCAAAATAAAAAAGTAAGTAAGTGAAATTTTCACTTATTTTTCACAAAATCTTGAAGTGTTCCTGTAGCTCAGTGGTAGAACATTGCATTAGCAAGTGCAAGGTTGGGGGGTTCAATTCCCCGGAGACACATGATAGGTGAAAATTGTCATCTGAATGCACTGTAAATTGCTTTGGATAAAAGTGTCTGCTAAATGCATTAATTTAATATTATTTAATTAAATTTTACTCAATAAAATGTACTTATTATTATTTATTTATTTTTACTTAACTTAGTTAAGTAGATTTACTTAATTTCCAAATGTGTTAAATTTACTTGAAAAATGCTTGTGCAAAAACTTGCCAAATAAAAATTAAGTAAATTTACTTATTACTTTTTTCAGTGTATCACATGTGTGAAGTTTGGGGAAGATCGGACATTGCTTGGCTGAGTTACAGCAACTTCCCGTTTCACGGCGAAACATCAAAATTTGTCAGGCCGCCAGGGACACACCCCTTGACGAAAACTCAAAAGCTTCACAATTTAACATCACGAAGGTCTTATGATGACCCTCACCAAATTTTAAGATAATCCAATTTAAACTGTAGGAGAAGTTTGTCAAAGTACGAGGCATGGAAATGGCAAAAACTGCACAAAAATCATACAGGAAATTCAAAATAACTTACTTCCTGTTGGGTTTTGGATTTTGTACCAAGAGACTTTTTTGTAGGTAATGGTGTGTAACGTGTGTACCGATTTTCATGAATGTACGTGAAACACAGCTCGAGGCGCACTCCGTTGAAATTTAACAGGTGGCGCTATCGAGCTATTTTGCCACACCCACTTCTGAAACCTATATCAGATGTAAATTTTCGCCAGTCCTGATGCGTGTGCAAAGTTTCGTGAGTTTTGGAGCATCTTTAGGCCCTCAAAAATGCGATTCATTACGGAGAAGAAGAAGAAGAAGAAGAAGAAGAAGAAGAAGAAGAAGAAATATAGCTGCAAGCAGCGATGGCGGGCTCAAGCCACCAATGCCATCGCCACCCCGGTGGCATCAGGTAAACTGTGCCCAGCAGGCACATACATTCACAATATCCCTCTGGCAGTGAGGTTTTAAAGGATATGGCAGTTAAAGGGTTAATCTGAATCATCTAGACTTTAAAATCACATTCACAGAGCAATATATATATATATTTTTAGTAACACTTTACATTAAGATTTCATTTATAAACATTATGTTAACATGAACAATATTTATATAGCATTCATTCATGTCAGTTAATATTCCAAACTTAAACATTAAAACATTGTTTTATTGTGATTTTTTACCAAGTACATTACACCAATTCCAAACCATATCAATCTTAATAACTACCATTATTTTTTATTTAATCATTTATGAGTGCTATACAATAGTCCAGGAAAGCTGGAAGAGAAAAACTCCTTATATTCATGTGTGCAGAATTATTAGGCATGTTTTCTTTTACAGATGAAATGCGCTAAAAAAGAGTTTTAACTCAAACTGTTTTAACTCAAAGTCGAAATTATGAAATACCCATGAGAAATATCTAACACAAATGCAATACAGAAATGGATAAATTAAGACTTGACCATTGTACAAAAATGCTGACTGGGTCATGAGGTCAGAAAAGAAGAAGAAAAAAACAGGTCAAGAAGAACTGACAAAAAGAATTGCAAAATAATTAGGAATTAATGTGAAGATTAATTTTTAGTCAATTCTGCAAGACAGACTTTCAGGAAAGGAGGTGGAATAAAAATGAGCTCCTAAATCTTAATCCCGGATTCTGGAAGATATATTCCTCAAACCATCGGACAAGAGGAGGTGGTGCTGGTCCTTCACGAGTCACTCTAATCTGTTCATAAAGCCTATATATAAAGTCTTAATATATAGTATTTCACAATACTTCATGGTATTCTAATTAAATACTTTTTTGGAATCTTAGATCTCTCAGAACCTGACACATTGTAATTCTTAGACTCCAGGATAGTGGCAGTTCTGTAAAATGTTGGCGCTGGAGACTAAATGCTTCCTGATAGTTTCACACCTAATTCACTTAACACACACACACACACACACACATTACCCACAGTGACAGAGGGACAGAGTGACATCAGATGTATGATAGTTTTTTAATTTTCTATCATCAATATAGTGTTGTATAGTCATGAAACTATGCATATTTCCTCAGAATGACTTGTCTTCTATGTGTACATTTTTTTGAAGTGTTTAGAAGCTGCACTTAAAAAAAATAAAATACATTTACTGGTTACTTTTTTACTGTTATTTCAAAAAATCACCACGACAAAACCATTCAAGCTATCCAAAATTCATTCACACCTGTTCGGTAAGATTAATTATTTAAACAGTGGTAAAAGAGGATGTGGTGCTGAACCTTCAAGAGTCACTCAAAACGTATCTGTCCATAAAGCCTATAAAGAATTATTCTTAATATACAGTTCACAATACTTCTGCTTGTTATTTTAATTAAGTTATTCTTAATGCTGTTTTTTTTTTTTTTTTTTTTGGTAATCTTTGCAGGGTTGTCTTGCCCTGGCAACCAAAAACACACTTCTTTTGTGACTTTTCGCGACGCTCTCACTCTGATCAGTGAATCGCTCTGATCAGTGAATGTCTGTGCTCTGCTATACGGGAGCGCATGCTCTTCCGGCAGAAGTGCCCTAGGACCCATATAAGGAAATTCCGCTCCATCTAACGTCACACAGAACCATACTCGAAAAAAACTTTCCGAAACTTGTGACAAACCGGAAGGAGTATTTTGGGAACAAAAATACTCCTTCAAACGTAGAACTTAATTTTTGAAACTTTGTCCATGTTTAGCATGGGAATCCAACTCTTTAACAGTGTAAAAAACTCAGTATGCATGAAATAGCATTTCACCCCCCCTTTAATTTTGGGACAAGGCTTTATAAAGCATGAACTGACTATTTACTAATGAGTGCAGTTATTATAAAGTGTTATCAATGCATTTGCTAATGTTAACAAATTAGACATTATTTTACAGTGTTATCAAATCCCTTAAATGATTTGTAAGTGTTTTGTAATGATTTTATTGACCTACAAGCATTTGTGAAAGTTCTGCTTGCATGACAGCTTAGTCTTGTTCTGTGAGCTGAACAGATTTACTGTTACATCCATGAGATTATGTAAATTCAAATAAATATCATGTCACAGGATGTCAGAGGTCAGTATCAAATTAGTTTGAAATTATTATTTGCAGCACAAATAAGGTTTTTTAGGATTTTAAAAAATCCCTAAAACTGTCAGAAAAGGATAAGGCCTAAGATTTCTATGTGAGTGGCTAAATTTATTTGTTTTTATAATTATAATGCATAAACTATGAAATTATACAAAATGTATAAAAAAGTACAACAGTTATTCTTTTCCAATGTTTTTTATTTATTTATTTAATCTAATTTACATCATTCTAAACAGCTTGAATAAAACCTGTTAATATGTATTATAGACCACTGTAACTGTCTATAATCTAACAAACAAGTTTATTATGAAAATAAAAGTGTGTACACCAGATAAATTGGACGATAAAGAAATTGCTAACAATAGTACAATAGAGCATGTTTTAGGTTTTTAGGCGTTTAGATGCAGAAATGGACAAATCAATTGTAAAATAAAATGTAATTGATTTAATTAAATAAATACGTACACATTAAAAAAGCAGCCAAGATGAATGAGTTTAATTTTTTATATAGATTAAAATTGAAGACAGAAGCAGCTGGTATATGCGGTCACTTAATATTAAAATCCAATAGATTCCACTTCAGATTTATTTCTCAAAAGTTTATGTTCACGTGGCTGTTTTCGTTTATATTCGCCACGCTATTATGTGTTTTGAAATAATTTTGTCCTTGATGTGTTCGTTCGTACGACGAAAGGCAGAATCCTGCATCTCGAGAGATATATGTTATTCTGCCAGTCACGTTTTCAAATAGTCTTGCGCATATAAACGGGTCACAAACAACTGCATTTAGCTCTTGTTGTGTTATAATGGGTGTATTGTGTGCATTTATGGCAATAATTAATTTTAAAAGCTCTTAAACAAGAATAAATTCGTTTGTTTTGAACTTGTGACACTGTGCGCGCTGATCGGAGGTGGTGATTTCAGTTCAGGCACATGCAGGGGGGGGGGGGGGGGGGGGTGCGTTGGGTGCCCAAAGTGCCCTTTTGTCAAAGCAACATTTCCTCTAATTTTATTTTTTTTGTCATAACGTTTCCTTTTGTGAATGCCTGCTCATGCCCAATCTAAATATTAGTAAAATTTTGAATAATAATTTAGCCGTCAATAAGATGACCAACATGATGACCTTTGTCCTGACGACTACGACCTCCTCATCCGACCAGGACGATTCGTCACGCCGCACACGCATTTTTTAATTGTCAGAGGATATTTTCAACACCGCGGAAGCTGGAAAGTGGTGTTTCATTCTCAGCGAAGTGATTTTGATATTTATTTACTTATTATTATTTTACAAGAACGACGTGATGTGAGAACATGCAGATATGTTGTTTATATTGCGGCGTGTAGCCTGTAGTGTAGAGTAACGTTAGCGTGCTGTTTGAGGGAGAAACGTTTCACATGCATCGAGGGCAGAGGCGTCATGCCCATTCAAAGATTTCTGAGCCAAGTTGATTTTAAATGCAGCTTCCAAACGACCAAAAAAAAAAAACAAGAAAAAAGAAACAGCAGAATAATATTTTTTATATATTTGATATAATCACACTGTTGTGATTAGATCGTTCAGTGCACAGCATCAGCTGCTAAATTCAAATCTGTGTTCGCCGGCTGGCGCTGAGCCAGAGACGTTCGTACAACGCTTCATGAAAACCAATCAACGGTTCTGTTGCGCGAATGCAATGGCCAATCGGATACGTGCAGAAGAGTCATCATGAAACGCGCTGTTTTTGTTCACTTGCTCGCTGACTGAATTATTTAGCGAATTCTTTCTTCAGAGAGAGAGAGAGAGAGAGTAAAAACAAAAACAAAAATCCTGATGTTTATAATGTAATATAAAGTGCTTCAGTGATTTTAATGGGAGTTTTTGAGAGTGCCTGAACTCTGGCTAGACTGAATGAAAATGTTATTTGATAATGTTCTTTACTCTCTGTAAAATGAAGTGTTAAAATAAGTAACTTACAATATTGTAATTCTAATTTACATTAAATACAAATTCAGTCGTATTAAAAATATTTTATGGCATGATAGGACACTTAAGTAAAAAGTCTGGGTTTTATGTGTAGTTAATAGATTACACTACCTTTCCATTTATTGATCAAATAACAATCTATAAACGTACAAAACGCGTTTACTTATACGTTTGAGAATCGAGATATTTCCTGATATTTTAAGCATGTTTGGAATTGTTTTGAATAAAAAGGAAAAATAAATAAAACATAAGCCTATATAAGTTATACAGTGCTTTCATAGCATGACTCAGTTGTTTATTGTTTTGTATCAATATTTAAGGTGGACTTATTGATTAGGTGCAAGAATAGTAGTGGTGGTTAAAATAATAGATTGATAATGAAATAGTAGATTGTGCCTTGTTCCTAGATGGACAGGGACTGGAAAGTAATAGATCAGATGAGGAGATGGAGATAGAGTAAGAAAAAGAGGCAAATGTAGACGCACAAGTGACACAGAAAGAGCAGGTAAGTAAGCCAGGAGACAGAGGCTGGTGAGAAAGAGGAAAATGTAGAGGCACAAGTGTTTTCTATAGTTTTTACTATAACAGCTGTTCTTAATTATTCTGTTGAACAAAGAAGAAAAAGCCATCAGGTTGGGACAATTTAAGACATTTCAGTTTCTAATCCCAGAGCTATTATTAGGTGGAAATAATTTTTATTTTTTTACTTTTAAACTTAAAATGGTCTCTTCTAATCTTTTTCTTTTTCAAAACTGCATCACAGCATTTGCTGCCGTATCAATACATAATCATCCATATCAATACGCAAATCTGCAAGGAATGCATCACAATATATTGCTGTATTGCTATTTTGAACCGCGCTATTTAAACCTTGTTCCATGTGCCCCTTTTATACTCTGAGCACCTGCCCCTCCAAAGGTCTCTGCACGGCCCTGTTTCAGATAGGCAGCTGCAAATATTTCATTTTCACACAAACAGTTCAAAAACATCTGAATTTAGCTCTTGGTGTGTTCTAATTGGTGAATTGTGTGATATCGCTGCAATACTTTATTTTTAATAGCTATAAAAAAGAATAAACTCGTTTTTTCTGAGCTCATCATTCCACACGCTCCTGCTCAGAGCAGTGATTCATCTCTCCTGTTTCTAACGCATCACTGACCACACATCAATTATTAATGAGCCCTGACCTGGTAATAATCATATATGTTGGTTTAGCTTGTCAGTGTGAATTAAATCCAAGTATTTATTTGTATTTTAACCGATTTAAAAGTGAAACCAAAAGAGAGTCTCCTCCCTTTTTTAGTCCGGGAATTGCACCTAAGGGCGCTATTTCTCTCAAACAATGGAAGTCTAGGCACACACACTCAAACAGAGGGACAGAGTGAGATGAGATGTCTGACAGTTTTTTAATTTTCTGTTATCCATACAGTGTTGTAAAGTCATGAAACTATGCATATTTCCTCAGAATGACTTTTTTTCTGTATGAAAAAAGGTTTTGAAGTGTTTGGAATTAAAAAATGCAGGAAAATTAATAATTCCATTTTTACTGTCATTTAAAAAAAATCACCACGACAACACCATCCAAGCTATCCAAAACCCATTCACAATTTAAGTTCCTCAATGTTTTTTTAACATGTAGACAAAGTTTGGTGTGTATAGTGTTACTCTCCTCTGAGCAGTATGCATTAATTTACAGCTAAATGTAAAAAAAATCCACATTCAAATCAAAATAGCCGACATCCTGTTGGTCGTAGCTGGTGACTGTGAATTAGAAAGTTGTCCGTCTTGATAAGAACAATTTTTGCACTGAGTTTGGTGTCTGTAGCTAAAACTAACACCCCCCCCCCACTTTTGACAAAAGGTGGCGCTATAGAGTGCCTCTTCCACGCCCTCTTATGAACTTTTGCCAGTGTCTAGCTGTCACTAATACTGATATGTGTTCTGAGTTTGATGAAATTCTAAGCATGTTATATGCCTCAAAATCACCTGAGAAGTATTCCAGTTTGACATGTTGCCACGGCAACAATATTTTTAGATATCAATATCCCCCTTGCAGATTTACCCTTACGAAAAAGAACCATGGTTTTATTATAGTAAAACTGTAGTAACCCATGGTTTTTTGGCGTATTGACTGCCATTTGTAAAACCACAGATTTACTACAAATACCATGGTTAAACTATGGTTAATATAGCAAAACCATGGTTAATTTGTGGTTACCATGGTTTAACTACAGTAACCATGGTTTTTTGGTTTTATTTGTAGTAAAACCATGGTTAATTTTCGTAAGGGTATATCGGCTGTGTTTTAACATTATTCTGATTAAGTTTGAAGCAAATAGAGTAAAAATAAGATGCTGAATTCAAAGCATTTTGAAAATGACACACTTCCTGCTGCCAGTTGGTGGCGCTATAACTTTGACTCCTAATAGTCACATATATGTGATTGACATCATACAATGAATAATCTGATGAAGTTTGATTAAAATTAGGAAATGTATGTGGATGGTATTAGACACTTCCTGTTTCTCAATTCTCGCCATAAATTCAACGCCTTGCTACGAGCAAACCGTTCGAGATATCAAAAATCCCCTGGCAATTTTTCATCCCTAATGTCTTGAGATCATGTTGACCGAGTTTGGTGGCAATCGAGTAAAAAACCTATGACAAGTATATCAAATTCCAGAGCATGCGCTTTTTACATAACTCTAAATAGCTGACTTCCTGTTGGGCGGAGCCTATGACATGCAATACGCAAGTTGTTCTGCACAAAGAGATCTATATGTGTACTGAGTTTCATATTAATACGTGCAAGTATGTGTGAGCTATACATCAACATTTATGACTGTGTTCCAGGGGGCGTAGAGCCCCTGTGCCACGCCCGGGTCCCAACCTCTGCAGGCTCCTAAAGGCCACAGATCCAAAGGTGTGTGCAAATTTTCTAGAGTTTTTGAGTATCTTAAGGACTCCAAAAGCCCCCACAACTTTGACGACAAATATGAATAATAAACCCTAAATAGCCAACTTTTGAAAGTTGTTTGGTTTGATGAGATCTACATGTGTACCGAGTTTCGTGTGTCTACGTGCAAGTATGTATGATATATGGCCCTCAGTATTCCAGGGGGCGCTGTAGAGCCCCTGTGCCACGCCCGTGTATCAGTCTCTGCCCGGCCCTAATGGCCGCAGGATCCAATGTGTGTGCCAATTTTCAAGACTTTTTAAGCATGTTAAGGGCCCCAAAAGCCCCCCGAAACCTTGGAAAAAAATAAGAATAATAAATAATAATAATAACAAATAATCCTAAGGAAAACAATAGGGCTCTCGCCCTCCAGGCTTGAGCCCTAATAATTAAAGCTGCAAGCAGCGATGATCGGGCCCTCGCCCCCGGGCTCACCGCCAGCAAGTTGCTTTAGTAAAAAAGCCGAATGGCGAGAAATATGCATTTAAAGTTGCAAATATAAGTGGAATATGTCAAATTCATATATATGTGCCAATCTTCCTTTTGCCAGCAGGTGGCGTAATCATTATAATGGAATGTTTTCCTTCAGATGTGTTCAGGCCAAGACTCTTATCGAACATTTGAAGTTTGGGGAAGATTGAATATTACAACAACTTCTCTTCCTATAGCGAGACATCAATTTTGTCATGGCGCCATGGACACGACCTTTAACAAAAACTTAAAAAAAGATAGACTGACAAAAAAATATATATTAAATGTCAAAAAATTTCTAGGAGTAGTTTTGTTGCAGCGTAAAATATGACACTTCCTGTTGCCAATAGGGGGCACTATATATCTTTGTTGTTCTGTCCTTTCATCTGCTCACTGCATTTGTTAACTGTGTCTTACAAGCGGTTTTTAAAAGTAAAAATTACTTCCATTTCAGTCTCTTTCAATATAAGTGTTTATATAAATGTTAATTAAAGCTTAGTTAAAATATTTGAATACATGATTAATAATATTTTTTTTTAATTACATTTTTATTTTAAGATTAGTTTATGTACTGTGAAATAACATAAACAATAATATTTTTAATGATAGGAATAACTAACATAAAAAAAAGATTAAGAAATGATCTGAAAATTAGATTGTTCGTTGTTAGTTCATGTTAGTTAATGCATTAACTGTAAACGTAATAGCGTATTATAAATTGTTGCAAAACACTTTTCATGATCTATAACCATTTTTAAAAATACTTTTATTGATCTATAAACATTTCTGAAATTATTATATAAAACTATATTACCAGTAAAATTCATTAGCTTTTTAAAATACATATTATTTGCTTTGAAAGATTTTTATAAATGATTTAAATGCTGTATACACGTTTCTAAAACAATTATTTAAAAGTAATCCTATAGCTCCATCTGGTGGTGGCCATGATAGGTATTACACACTGCACGTTTGGTGTTGCTGTCTGAACCAGTCTGAATGAAGCGTTCTTAAATGGAGCACGAGAACAGGACAGACTGCATATGCCTATGCAAGGCCAGGTCCACAAGCTCTATCTGTAATGCATATTTTTTTCAGAGCCCATGTTACTGGATCAGAGCATTCACACTGCACATGATAAAAGATGTGAACAGAAAAGGTTAGAAGTAGAAGGTGTGAAAAGAATGAATATCTAGCGTGTTAGTTGGTGGCGCTATAACTTTGACTACTAATAGTCACATATATACGATCGGTATCATACAACGAACAAACCAATGAAGTTTGATCAAATTCAGCAAATGTATGTGGATGTTATTATACATTTCCTGTTTCTCATTTCTCGCCATAATTTCAACGCCTCGCCACGGGCAAACCGTTCGAGATATCAAAAATCTCTTCGCAATTTAGCATCCCCAATGTTCTTGAGATTGTGTTCACCGAGTTTTGTGGTGAACGGGTGGAGTTTCTCAGAGGAGTATATCAAATTTCAGAGCATGTGTTTTTCATAAAACCCTAAATAGCCAACTTCCTGTTGGGCGGAGCTTATGACATGCAGTGTGAAAGTTGTTTTGGCTTGATGAGTTATATATATGTACTAAGTTTCATATGTATACGTGCAAGTATGCATGATATATGGCCCTCAGTACTACAGGGGGCGCTGTAGAGCCCCTGTGCCATGCCCGTGTATCAGACTCTGCCCGCCCTAATTGCCGCAGGTTCCAAGCTGTGTGCCAATTTTCAAGAGTTTTTTGAGCATGTTAAGGACCCCAAAAGCCCCCGAAACCCTAGAAAAAATTAGAAGAATAAAGATTAAAAAAAAAAAAAAAAATTAAAGCTGCAAGCAGCGATGAACGGGCCCTCGCACCTGGGCTCACCGCCATCGTTTGGCTTTAGTAAAAAGGTGAACGGTGAGAAATATGCATTTAAAGTCTTAAAAATAAGTGGAATATGTCAAAGTCATTTATTTGTACCAGTCCTCCTGTTTGCCAGCAGGTGGCGCTATCATTATAATGGAATATTGGCCTTCAGATGTGTTCAGGGCAGAATTCTTATCTAACATGTGAAGTTTGGGGAGATCGAACATTTTATGCCTGAGTTACAACAACTTCTCTTGCTGTGACGAGACATCAAATTTGTCATGGTGCCATGGACACGTCCTTTAACAAAAACTCAAGTTCTCCACAATTTAACATTGCACAGACCTTTAGATTAGACTGACCACAAAAAATACATTAATGTCAAAAGATTTCTAGGAGTAGTTTGTCGCAGTGTAAAACATGTGACTTCCTGTTGCCAGCAGGTGGCGCTATGACTATAACTGAATATGGGCATGTAGATCTGTTAAGTGCAGAAGTCTTATCTAACATGTGAAGTTTGGGGCAGATTGGACATTGTATGTCCGAGTTACAGCAACCTCCTTTTTCATGGCGAAACATCGAAATTTGCCAGGCGCCATGGTCACGCCCTTTAACAAAACCTCAAGATCTTCGCAATTTAACATCGCAAAGGCCTTTAGATTTAACTTACCAAGTTTGGTGTTGATCTGAATAAATCTCTAGGAGGAGTTCGTTAAAGTACAACCCCTGAAAATGGCAAAAACAACGCCAATTTTGCAGAGAAAATTCTAAATAACCGACTTCCTGTTGGGATTCGGATTTTGTACCAAGAGACTTTTTTGTAGGTATTGGTGTGTTACATATGTATACCGATTTTTGTACATGTATGTGAAACATAGCTCGAGGCGCACTCTGTTGAAAGTGTATAGGTGGCGCTATCGAGCCATTTTGCCACACCTGATGGAATTTTGGCCTTCAGATGTGTTCAGGCCAGGACTCTTATCACACATGTGCAGTTTGGGGAAGATCGGACATTTTATGCCTGAGTTATAACATATTTTATTCCCATGGCGAGACATCGAACTTCGCGACGGCGCCATGGACACGCCTTTTAACGAAAACTCAAGATCTTCACAACTTAACATCGCACAGGCCTTTAGATTAGACTGACCACAAAAAATACATTGATGTCATAAAATTTCTAGGAGTAGTTAATCGCAGTGTAAAATATGTCACTTCCTGTTGCCAATAGGTGGCGCTATGACTATAACTGAATATGGGCATGTCAATCTGTTCAGGTCAGGAGTCTCATCAACATGTGAAGTTTGGGGCAGACTGGTCATTGTATGTCTGAGTTATAGCAATTA